>NC_138826.1:19333377-19530499 GCF_965183815.1 Platalea leucorodia | reverse complement strand
GTTGATGGGTTTGTAAATGAAGAGTATAAGATTTCTTCTCACTAATTTGTAGCTCTGCCCTTGGTGCTGCTGCTGGGTATGCTTGAGTGGGTTTGCTAGAAAAGATCATAGAGCAGTTACCAGACTGCTCTGGGGAAGGTGAGAATTTAGAAGAGAAGATTAAGTTTCCCGCAGACCCCACTAACTTACTGCACTCACAGATGTGGATAACAATCTCTGTTGATAATTTATAAACTTAATTTATTGATTGGCAGGGAGACCGCTTTATAGTTTACCAGTCATTGTAGCTAATGGCCATCTTATTTCCCCTTTCACAAGGGACATAGTTTGTCCCAGCAAAGTATTTATAGTTATGGTAGGCTAAAAGGCAAAAATGGACTGCAGGACTCAAAAATCTATTAAGAGGGCCTTCACTGCCAGAATGTATTAGTGATGGAGTAAATTCAGGATTTGTGTTTGATGACTGTGAGAGTAGTCAGTAAACAATGAACATAGTTGTCAAATGTTTTGATTCAAGCACTCTGGTTTTTTTAATGTTGCAAGTATTTTAAAGACTTCAGTAATTAGTGCTGTTAACAAGTTTGGGGAAAAATAAATATAAAATCCACCCTTGAGTTTGTGTTACTGATTAATTCTACGTTCTGTCATTTCAGTCCACTCCTTTACATTTAGCAGCTGGGTATAACCGTGTAAAAATAGTACAGCTCTTACTGCAACATGGGCTGACGTACATGCTAAGGATAAAGGGTAGGTTCATTTTTCCTTTGTTCAGAATAAACAGAATTTGTTAAAAATTGAGATGAAGTAAAGAATAGTAATACTATTTGAAACATGAAGAATTTCTAAATTGAGACTGTTACGTCATCTTTAACCTCTGTTATGACAAAAATGCAAAGTGTACAGGCTTAAGACTAGTGAATCAGTAGGCTCCAAATTGAGCTGACTATAGAACATGCTGTCTTTTAGGTATCACTAGCCAAATTACTCTCTCTTGTTTAATAAAATACGTTCATGCACCATTGTGAAGTCAGCAAATATTTTGATGATTGAATCGATTTTGTTTCTGCAGTTCTTTTTGCAAGGAGTTTGATAAAAATGGAAGATCTGTTTCCCAGAGGTTTTATTTGGACTACATGTTCTAGCATTTGGTTATTATGTCAGGAAATGTAGTGAAATATAGAAGTGCTAAGTCTATTTAGTTACATAAAGTATAATGAAAAACCTATTTGTAAAATGTTTTAGCTTTCCATAAGCACTAAAGCTTATGGAAAGCAAACTCTTATTCTTCCTTTTTCCTAGGATTACTTCACAGCTACATAAATAGCTGCCTAATCAGACAGCTTTAATTGCCCCCTTGGGCTGGAATTGACTTTTGTCATTTCTCGCTTGCTAGCCCACAGTGATAGAATTCACTTTGGGCAATTTCTCACTTGCTTCTAAGACCACTGGGTTTGAGGGAGTATGAAGCTGGCTTTAAAACCTCTAGCTCTGCTGTTGCTGTAGAATATTGTACAGTTACTTAAACGTTAGCCAGTAAGACTACTTTAGTTTCCAAGGGAGAAGATAATCTTAGAGCAATGTTCTTGTGAAAAAGGAAATAATTGCTGTCGCTCCTGAAAATCCCCTGCAGATAGTTCTTCCTGCTTAGGGTTCCAAGTCTGAGCGGAACCATTTCATTTGCAGTAAGACGATGCAATTAATTTCTCATCTTCTGATTATTTTAAACATTTATTGTTCTGAAAAAATGCTGATGGAATTTTCTGGGTTCTTCTCCAGTTTCTTATTTCCCCTCAACTTTATTTGAACATCTGTGATACTGTTTTTGTAAAATGTTCAAGGTGCAACATAGTACCATTTGCAATGTTATAGATGCATCTGGAATTGAAATATGCATACTAAGGTAATCCTCCTCCCCATTTCTCTCCTGTATAGAGATTTGGTGCCACTTCACAATGCCTGTTCCTATGGTCATTATGAAGTAACAGAGCTTCTAGTAAAGGTTGGTCTTTGAAGAGATTAAATTGCATATTATTAAATGAGAACAGTCTATAATAAACTAATGCAAGTAGCATATTTTTTTATTTTGTACTTAGATTTACAAAACTTAAAGAATGAGAGATTGGTTTTGCTCTACATGTTAGTGATTATTAAGCTGAAGCTACAGAATCTTTTGCTTGCAAGGAGGCTTTTTCCTTATAAATGTGCTTTCTGTTTTTAACTCATTCTGCTCCAAAGTTGAATGTTTTTGTACCACCAAGTAAGTACTTCTTATCTCAACTTTCCCACCCTCACCCAAAAAAAAAAAAAAACCAACAAAAAAACAAACACAAAAAGACCCCAAAAACTGAGCAATATTGTGAGTTTGACAATAGAAAAATATTTCAGAAGACAGAGTATTAAGAGGTTTTTGAAAAGAATACTGGTGAAGATCATAAATGTTTTAAAATTAAAGAGTAATCAGTCTCTTGAGCGAATGAACTTTACAACATAATTCTGGCCCTGAATTGTAGCCTTCACCCCAAAGAAAGAAAAATGCATCAATTTTCCTAGCATAAGTGAACTCTCAGAACTGAAGTGACTTCTCTGGATTATGTTAATCTTGAAGATAAAGTATGATGCGCATTAAACTAGTGGCTCAAAGATGTGGCTTGCAAAAATCTGAGTCTTGTCCACCGAGGGATGTTTGAACTGTGCCCATTCTCAGCTGCTACAGCAAATCATGATCATTATAACAGCTGTGAGTGTTCTGTTAGATAACTCTAGGTGTTCGGATGCTCAGGGAATAGCTCTTGTTGTTCTATCTTGTATGTCTCAGTCCCCAATAATTCCATGTGTCTTTCTATTTGTTTAGCAAAAATTAAGTACAAAGTTATTGAAATAAGCATTTATTGTAGTAAGTATAAGTAGTCAAGAGGTTTGGGTTTTCTTGTTTTTTTTTACTTCAGGGGCCAATTGTAAAGTGAATCTTTACAGTTGTGGTACTAGACAAAAAAATCCCCCCTTGCCTAGACACTACTGTGTGTCTTAACTGTTAAGCTAGAGTTGTATTCCCTGTTGGATTTCTGCTCCAGTGAGCCTTGAATTATTTTTTGCAAAGCACTACAGCTTTAACAGGAGCAATGGGAAAGAGCAATGTCCTATCAGACTTGCTTACAGACAGAACTCAAGGTGCATACAGAATGTTACTGGAGAAGAATTACATAGATATTAATCATCAAGAGTATGACTTGCAGAACCTTGTACTTCAGTGTTTTGAATTGAAGTCAACTTAGGTGAACTAAGTGCTTATCTCTTTCATTCATATCTTGGGGGGTGTTCACAGAACATCTGTTTATCTTAGTGCAACTGTTTACTCTAGACTTTTTCTAGAGCAACAAGAAACAGGAGGTTGTTCAGAGGTGATTTAGAGTATATGAATTAGGCTCTTTGATTTGACCTGTTGCAGAGCTACTCTTCTTTTAGAGATGCTGGAGAAAGCCTGAAGAGACTGGCCTGCCTTCGTCTTCTTTGAATGTACCTGTGAGACACTAGAGGATTAAAAACCGCAATGTGCTGAAATGTTGCGTTATAGTGAAAATTAATGTCTGGAGAACATCTTGGATACAGTTTGCATACAAGCATTGATTTTTATTTTAACAATCTGTTGCATTGAAACTAATGACAGAAGTCTCTTTCTAATGATCCGGTTTTGATGTTGCATCTTTTTTACCCCTTTCCTTTTCAAGCATGGCGCATGTGTGAATGCAATGGATCTGTGGCAATTCACCCCTCTGCATGAAGCAGCTTCTAAGAACAGGGTGGAAGTATGTTCTCTTTTGTTAAGTTATGGTGCTGACCCAACACTGTTGAACTGTCACAACAAAAGCACCATTGATTTGGCTCCAACACCCCAATTAAAAGAACGATTAGCATGTGAGTATAAAGTGAGATTAGTTCTACAGTTATAGATTGTAACGTGTACTTAGGTTCCCCAGACAGTGACCTGCCAGACATCAGGTTTGGAAAATGCTTACACTTTCCAAGCAATTGTGCAATGTTGGACAGTACATTTCACTGTTTATAATTTAAGATTGCTAGATTTTCTGAATGTAGGCTTTTAAAATAATTTTATTGTCAGTTTTATAGTCATGTGGTTGTGATGGGTTTTGTAGCTTTTCTTCCCTGAATACACGCTTTCCCTCACGACCTTGCCAGTACACTTTCATTTTCCATACTTGCTCCTGTCATTGCATCAAGACTGTTGAAATATTCATTTTTATTCCACTGTGTTTTGTTTGAAGAAAAGAAAAAACATAACTGTTTAGAATGCTGAATATGTTCACATATGCCACAATTGCTGAAAGTTCAAAGAAATTGATGAAAGGCATTGTTTTTTTGTCCAGCAAACTTAGAGTTGAAAAGAATGCCCAAATTCTGTCATTGAGTGGCCAACAATAACTTCCTGGGATATGTACAAAAATTATCAGTAAATACTACATTAGACTTCATATTAGCATCTAGAAATGGTTCTCCAAAGACAGGTCAGAAGTAGAGATTTATGTGTGCTTGAATTGGTACATCTGGGAAGAGTGGAACCTAGAACAGTGGTGAGTGAAATAGATCCTGTTCAGCCAGTTGGGATGTCTCGGGCTTTGGTTCATAAACAAAGCGCATTCCTGTAGTGTTTTGACTTAGCTAACAAGTTCTGTCAAGTGATGTAAAAGTTTAAGTCTGAGTTGGAAATGTCTGCACCGTGGTTTGCTGAATAAAGTTAATATTTTTATCTAACTGAAAGAAACAGTCTTCTTGATCCTTCTCGAGTTAAGGAGTGTAACCTTGTGGTATGTATTTATTTCTTTTTAAAGACGAATTCAAAGGTCACTCACTGCTGCAGGCTGCAAGAGAGTCGGATGTAGCTCGCATAAAGAAACACCTTTCTTTGGAGACAGTGAACTTCAAGCATCCTCAAACACATGAGACAGCATTGGTAATATATCAGGATTTATTAATTATTTTGCATGTATTGTGGCTGACCTAAACATAGTAGGTAATAGTTTAGAACTAAAAATTTTAGTGTCAAACAGCGTAATTCAGACCAACCTGGAATATCCGGTGTGTAGTCAAACAAATAACACTGATTAATATTTAGTTCTTAAGGTTAATATTACGGCTAATCTAAATTGTCTGTTTAATTTAGGTTGTCTAAAAGACTGTTTTTCTGTAGAATAGTCTAGTTTTAAGCAACAGCAAGCTACGTATGTTAGCTTTGTTAGTAAAGCGTGAAGGTTTCCAACAACTATTGGAGAGGGAGCTCTGGAAGATACCAGAGTAAATCCAAAAGCCCATGTGGAATCTCCCTAATTAATAAGCTTCTACATGTGTGTGTGGGGGGGTGTCTGTTGACTTTGCACACAACCAGCTCTAAACTGCCAGCTGATCAGCAAGCAGTAAAACCTGTATATTGCTAGCTAATTGTTAATGCTACAATTTTTAACGTTCTCAGCACTGTGCTGCTGCATCTCCATATCCTAAGAGAAAACAAGTATGTGAATTGCTGCTGAGGAAAGGAGCCAACATCAATGAAAAAACAAAAGAGTGAGTGGTTACAAATGAATACTCCTAAGTGTTTGTTTAGAACATTTTGCAAAATACTTTTTGAATTATCCTTTTTTTTTTTTTTAAAAGCTTCTTGACTCCTCTGCACGTGGCATCAGAAAAGGCTCATAATGATGTTGTTGAAGTAGTTGTGAAACATGAAGCTAAGGTATGAGTATATTCATACTTTTTTGTTGTTGAGGTTTGCCTACGATATAGGTTTTCATACCATGAGAACGGACAGCTGAGTAGACAGACTTTTCTAAAATAATTAATTTTGGAAGGTTGCAGATTTATACACTTAGGACATAGGCCATCAGTCTGTTAGTACAGCCCTATACCTTGAGGCATCGTTGTTTTGGTCCTATTTTATAAGAAGCGCGGATGTAGCTCTTCTTACTGTTAACTGAAAGCTTATAGAGTGTCTTATTCGGTGCTTCATTGTCCAGCAATAGTTTTGAAATGCTTAAGGGAAAAAAAAGTAGGGGATATGTATGACCAACAAGAAGCTAGACTGAACTGTACAACAGGTAGACTTTCGTGATGTTGTGTGCAGTAAAAATGACAGCAAAGGCAAAATGTTAAATTATAACACAGTATTTAGTTCGCATTTCCACAAAAAGAAAAAGTGGAAAGGAGATGCTCTCTGTAATGCTTGAATCCTCCAAAACTAGGAGTTGAATTTCTCTCTCATGGAAATTTGATTACAGCCTGACTGCTGTGAAGTTTCCAAAGCAATGATCAAAGCCAGAGGAACAGTAGGGAATACAAGTAACCTTTTGGTGCAGAGTTTTAAATTGTTAAATACACCTTCACTGAAACACATAGAAAGTCCTCAATCTGAAAAACCACAATAAGCCAATGCAGGTAAAAGCTGTTCTATATGTTGGCACTGAGGATTTGTGCTGCCATAAGCAAAATAATGGCCTACTTCTGTATGTAGTAAAATTGCTGTAAGAGTTTGTTTATGCTGAATTATTCACATGCCTCTAAAAGGGGGCTATTCTTCCTCAGTAAATGTAGTTATAGCTTTATGAACTGCTTTTGTTTAAATTTTATCTTTTTGAAATATCGTGACCTTTGGAAATACGCTGCATATGTTCTTTAATTAAAGTAAGAGGAATACTTCTTGTGAAACTTTCCCAGTCAGCAATGAAAACAGCTTTAATATTTAGTTTTGATGGTGATATTTCTTGTCTGTGTTATTTTTAGGTTAATGCGTTAGATAATCTTGGCCAGACCTCTCTTCATAGAGCAGCACATTGTGGTCATCTTCAGACGTGCAGGTTGCTGTTGAGTTCTGGATGTGATCCTTCCATTGTGTCTCTGCAGGGCTTTACAGCCTTACAAATGGGGACTGAAAGTGTGCAACAGCTCCTGCAAGGTACAACTGAATGTTGTGTGGTGCTTAGTTGCTGGCTGGGGTTAAATCACAACGTAAGGAAAGACAAAACTTGTCTATAATTGGTTAACTTTTTTTAAGAGAAATCCTTGAAATATTCAAATGATTTCCTCCTTAACAAATTCCTTCAACTACATACACTTACCTGTCATGCAACCTCATTTATTTTGCAGAAGGTATCCCATTAGGTAATTCCGATGCGGATCGACAGTTGCTGGAGGCTGCAAAGGCTGGCGATGTGGATACTGTAAAAGTAAGCTTAAACCTGTCCTAAAAATAAGAGGGAATTATATCCCAAACTATAATTTCTTAAAACAAGCAATCAAACAGCCCTTCACTGGCTGCTTTAGAGTTGTGATCCCTGTCCTAAAACCTTTGTATTGCACAAATAGTACAGATGACAAAATGTAATGTTCACTACCTCCAGAAGTTTGTCTTATGTAAAAAGCGCAAATAAGAAGTCACAGGTGTGGGTTTGGGAGGATGGAGTATTTAATTTTTTTTTTTCTTGGGACACTATCTGTGAAAAGTAACGGTTTTATGTAAAAATAAATTAAGAAATAAACTTTCTTTTTAGTTAAAACAATTTTTCAAAATTAGATGTGTATATCAACATTTTATGACTAAACTAAAAGCGTGCCAATGCTATATATAGTGATGTATGTTTTGTTTTGGGGATTTCACAGAAACTATGTACAGTTCAAAGTGTGAACTGCAGAGATATTGAAGGACGTCAGTCTACGCCACTTCATTTTGCAGCTGGATATAATAGGGTATCTGTTGTCGAATATCTTCTTCAGCATGGAGCTGATGTGCATGCAAAAGATAAGGGGTAAATACTCAAATGTATGTTTTCTTGGCAATTGTAATTGCTGATATCTGTCAGCTCTTGAATATTGCTAGCTGATAAGCATCCCATCTTTTTTCAGACATTAATTTTTTTAGATTTCATGGAAAGTTCTGTTAGAATGGAGATGTTTAGAATATCCACAAAAGTATTTTGCAGTACTTGAGACTAGAGCATCAAGAATTTCTCTGGCCCTGTGTTTTTGCTTCTCTTCAGTGCCACTGCTGATTGCATTTTTACCTCTTTGGCAGTAGATACTCCTACTATATTAGACTATTGTGGAAAATTTCAAAAAAAATATGTTTTTGTTATGGTTTGATTGTTGAAGGTGCATTGTGTTTTATGTTTATAGCACTTTGTGAAAAAAGACCCAATTTTTAAAGGGAATTTTTCTCTTTTTTCAATTGTTTCCAGAGGACTTGTCCCTTTACATAATGCTTGCTCATATGGTCACTATGAAGTTGCAGAACTGCTGGTTAAACATGGTGCAGTTGTCAATGTAGCTGACTTGTGGAAATTCACTCCCCTGCATGAAGCTGCAGCCAAAGGAAAATACGAGATTTGCAAACTCCTGTTGCAGGTATTACATATGCTAGAGAGAGGTTACTTTCTTTTCTTTCTTGTTCAGTCTGGAATCTGGTTGGACTTCTTCGAGAAATTGATTTGTGTTTTGTGGTTTCTAAATGATTGTAGTTAAATATATGTTTTCAGTAAAAGGGATACTATTAGCAACTATGTTATCCTTTCTCACACACTAGGTGGAAGGCTTTGAATGAAGGATTTGAATGTGTCAGAATATTTGCTCAATAAGGCATAAGATGCCTAAGATGAAACGTGTTTATTCTGCTTATGTACTTACCACCTGTTTTTGATGTGCACAGCATGGAGCTGACCCTACAAAGAAAAATAGAGATGGAAATACTCCTCTAGACCTTGTTAAAGATGGTGATACTGATATTCAAGACCTACTGAGAGGAGATGCAGCTCTACTAGATGCTGCAAAGAAAGGTTGTTTGGCCCGAGTAAAAAAGTTGTGTTCACCTGACAACGTCAACTGTCGGGACACACAAGGACGGCATTCAACACCACTACATTTAGCAGGTGTGTGTTTTATTTAACTGGTTTGATCAGAGTTACTGGTTACTGTGGCTGAACCTTCTATGTCTAAGCAAGTTAAAAGTGTGGCCTCAAGCTAGAGGATTCCATATTTTCTCTTCAAAAAAAAAAAAGTATGTTATGCATATTAATCTTATGTTCCTCTTCTAAACTGTTTAACTCTAATGACTTTCATTTCCTATTCTCTCTAGCCAAAGAGGATCTTTTAGTTTTATTGACAGAGGTTTTAAAACCAACTACTCTTAAATAGGGTGAAGCTGTCCTCACTAATAGGTAATACATTGTCTTCATTGGGATTGACATCTTAACTTTCAAGTATTTTAAGTGAATTACTACTTCTCTACAGCCTGTTGAGCATGTTTTTTTTAATATGTTCTATTTACCCTGTCCTTTTGCAACCTTCCAGCTGGTTACAACAATTTGGAGGTTGCAGAGTACCTGTTACAGCATGGAGCAGATGTGAATGCACAAGATAAAGGAGGTTTGATTCCTCTGCATAATGCAGCATCTTATGGGGTAAGTATCTCAAACTTTCTGAGGCTTTATTTATTTTAAAAATAAATAAATAAATAAAAGTGATACATTTCATTGACAGCATTGTGAGCCAATACTCTTCTAGAAAGGTTTTGCCATTGAGTTGTAATGTAATCTTATTTGTAAAATGCAAAAAGAATAATTCGATCATAATCAGCTCATTGTATAGGTGAAGACTTTTGAATTTGTAAAATCATGGTTGGAGTTTACAGAATTGAGCTTTCTGAACATGAGCACTTAGAATGCCAGCAGCCTGAAAGGTGTTCCCTAAAATGCATTTCCTTACCTGTGCCAGTCAAATTTTATCAACAAGATCTCATTTTCACTTATTTGGCTGGTGTTGAGACATTAATTGTTTTTTGTGGATTTCCTGGGTCTTTGTGCTTGGATCAAGTCTTTAATCAAAACAGTTGGAGTACTTTCCAAACTGGAAGTTCAAATTCAGGCGTTTTTTGTTTTTTCCTTCAGATTCCCCTGGATTTGGGATTCTGTTGTAGTCTGTTCCTTTTTCACAAGAGCAAAAATCTTTAACTTTTTACTGGTATGTTATAGGTGAGGAAGAAAACACCTTGTTTTAATACTTTTTTCTCTCATAATTAAAAAGTAAATGTATTCTAAGAAAATTCGGAATGAGGATTACAGAGAAGTATCAGTAATAGTTCTGAGTTAGTTTAATATGCTGTGGTGTCTTGGAATTTAACAGGTGTTTTTATTTTCCAGCATGTTGATGTAGCAGCTTTACTTATAAAGTATAATGCGTGTGTGAATGCTACGGACAAATGGGCTTTCACACCTCTGCATGAAGCAGCCCAGAAAGGAAGGACACAGCTTTGTGCCTTGTTACTGGCACATGGGGCTGATCCTACTCTGAAAAACCAAGAAGGACAAACGCCATTGGACTTGGTCACTGTGAGTGATGGGGCTCTTCTTGGGAAATCTGTACCTACCTGCCATCTGTGGCAGCTCATCTGAAAACTGTCCTTTAAAAAAAATAGTAATACGGGAACTTCTGCAAAATTTAGAATACTGAGGTGTCTCTGGTGTTTTTATGTGCCTGGTAAGGAAAGTCAGCAGAGCCTTTATAAAACTTCTTTAAACATTTTCTTGCTCAAGACTTCTTATTTCAAAATGGAGTAGGAAAAAACAAACAAACAAACCAACAAAAGGAATTCATGCTTATAATTTGATGCTTTTAATTCGGTACTTATAGTTTGACTAATACAAAAATTGTGGCAATAAAATGTAAGCAAACTTTGTAGCAACATAAATTTAGGAAACTATCTGACTGTTAAGTTTTGGGTGGTTTTTTCTAAGTATTGTAATAGAATTCAAAGCTACACTCAGAGTAACTGGTTTTTGTTTTGTAAATTCTGGTTGCCAGTAGTTTTTGTTTGCTTTTCCTAGAAAATGAATTTTGTTTAACTGTCCCTAAAGTTTTTTAGAAATATTGAAGTCTTCACTTTTTATTTTATTACAGTTTTTATTCATAAATATTTTACAGCTTCATCTGTGCTGTTGGCACAAAAGGCCGTTTGTAGGCTGCATTGTAAGATGCATATTTTTCCAATACGCATTTATTTATTTTGCAGTATACTTAAGAAGTCTGGAATAGTGATAATGCATTCTAGGAAAAAATGTTGTGTAAATGTGTTCCTCTGTTTTAATAAGTTGTTTTCTGCTATTTAGGCAGACGATGTCAGCGCATTATTGACGGCAGCAATGCCTCCTTCCGCCTTACCAACTTGCTACAAACCTCAGGTTATAAGCGTGTCTCAGACTACAGGTTCTACAGCTGATTCCCTGTCTTCTGTTCCATCCAGTCCATCCAGTCTGTCTGCTGCAAGTAGTCTTGACAACTTGTCTGGTAGTTTTTCTGAACTTCCTTCTGTTGTTGGTACAAACAGTGCAGAGGGAGCTACTGTTCTGGAGAAAAAAGAAGGTGAGGCTTTCTCAGTTAGGAATGAGTAACATTTTCTACTGTATGGTGAAAAGAATACCCAAGTGTGAAGTTTCCCACACATGCACACAGTTACTATGACATATGCAGTATCCCCATTCCTTATGATGTCGTTAGCGAGGAACAGAAGTCTAGAAGTCTTGTAGTATAAGATTTTAGTACTTTACCCTTACAGAATCTTTAAAATGTTCCTTTTTTTTGCTGTACAGAACCAAAACGGAGAATTGTGTTTTAAAAGAAAAGACACATGTAATTTGGCTCCATACCAAACAGTATTTTACTACCAACTTTATCTAGTTTCCAAGAGGCTATTCTTAGATCAGATATCTTGAAAAGGTTACTTCTATAACATTTTAGTTCTCAAAATATTTTCTGTTTGAACATGCATTTCTGGTAGCTAGTTAGTTGCTTATCTCATGGAAGCATAAAGACTGCTCTTGGGAGGGGTAGAAATCTTACATTAGGTAACAGTTCCCACTGGTTAGTGATATAGATATTTATGCCCCATCTTCAGAAGAGCAGGAATTTCTGTGTCTCTCATTATCGCTATAGACAGTGTGAGATGCATATACTTTATTTTGCAATACATGTATGAATGTTCATTGTGAGTTTTTCTTCTTACCCAGTTTCAGGTGTAGATTTTAGCATAAATCAGTTTGTGCGGAACCTTGGCCTTGAACATCTAATTGACATATTTGAGAGAGAACAGGTAAGTAGCTATATTTATTTCCAGATACTCAACTAGAAAGCAAGGAAATAAATACTGACTCTTTAGAATAACATAATGAGACAGATTCAAAATGAGTGAATGTCAAAAGGAGTTGAATGAAGGGAAAGAGTGTAACTGGATTTTTTTAAATCGATATATAATATAAATATATATTAAATTATATGTATATAGAGAAAACTGGGGGCAATAATGTCTATATCAGTTTGAGACTGTAGGTGTGTTTCCTTTCAGTGGTGTAAAAGGTGGAGTAAATAAGTAGTCAGTGTTGCTTAGTAATTTCTGGGTTTGTTTCTATTGGCTTGAATACTTCTAGAAAATTGCATTTCTTAATCAGAAACATGATTCTTGCAAACAATACCAGTTATGTGATTGTAGTTTGTAGCATATTTATTTAAAGACAAAAGTTTGGAGAAAACAGTTGAGCAAAAGTAAAGTACGAGAATGACACACTAAAGTCTCCAGTGTTCATGTTCTTTTCACACTTGCTTTTTATCTCAACTGTTGTGAGGTATATTTTCACTGTCATTGGCAGCTGTTCTAGTCTGTTGATGCTGTTGTACAAAAAATGGTGTTGCTTTCATTATAGATAACGCTGGATGTATTGGTTGAAATGGGACACAAAGAATTGAAGGAAATTGGAATTAATGCTTACGGCCATAGGCATAAAATCATTAAAGGAGTTGAAAGACTCATTTCTGGACAGCAAGGTATATACTTGTTTCAAGTTATTCTGTAATACTGCCTTTATAGAATCCATTTTATAGATGCTTTAGATTATTCCAAATTGTATATCATTAAAAAGAATTGATAATAAAACTTGTCCTAGAAAATGGCACTTCAAATGATAAGAATTTCTTCTGACTTGAAACATAAGTGCTTTTATTTGTGCTGTGAATTACTGTGAATCTCACCTTTCAGTTCTTTAATTCTTTTTTTTTTTTTTTTTTTGTCATCACTGTTTTGTGTTTACTTAGGTAAAGTGTAGATCTAGTGCAAAATGATCGTAAGCTTTTTGAGGCAGGGAGTATTTTTCTTCATTGGAGCACTCTGGAGAGCAGAGCACATTCTCTACGGATGGGTTAGGGCCTATTATGTACTATTCCATTGGGTTCTGCGAAAGAATACTGTGTTTGCTCTCTCAGAAAGCCAGCTGAAATTCTTTATATATATACTTTTCTTTAAAAATACATTGGCTTAAAAAAATTGGTGTGCTTCCAGTGAACCAAAATTAACATAATCGCTTTGTTTAACAGCTTCAGCTTGTATTGAAGTTTTTGCTAAAGCCTCTTTATGTGTGCAGTACTGTCGATCCAGCACAATCCTGGGAATAGTACGCTTCACTTAACTATGACTGCATAAGAGATAAAAAAACGCCAAACCTTTGTTTCCTCCTTGTCTCACTGAGACATCATTTAGTATTGTTTTGCTGTGTTTCATAGAAATTGAATCAATTAATTAGAATTGGTAGGATTTTTTACCCTCCTGAGACACCATCTGTGAATTCTGATTCTAAAATCGGCACTCCATAGTAATGAGAGTCACCATCCGAAGCTCTAAATTATTTTTTGCTCCTTAAAGCAGTATTAACCGACCCTTAAGATAGTCCTTTTCCTAGTAATGAAGTATTTAAGCGAATCTTCATAATTTTCTCTTAATGGTTTTTGACAGATTCATTGAGTATTTTGGATAGAACTTACTTACAAGGTGGAATTTCAGCCTCGTGTCCTGTTTGCGTTCTAAGGTTACCCAACCAGTAATCATATACTGTTTTTTGCCTTCCAAGTAGGATTGATGTATTTTTGAACATATGCATATTTGTATATATTTTAATATGTCTGTACATAGACAGAATGTCAAACATCTAAGTCCTTCACCACTTGCACCCCGTTCTTTCTAGACCCTTGCTGTCTTGCCCTGAAAGGCCTGACATTTTCATTTGTAACATTAGGCACAGGCATAAGTACTTAAACTGAATATTTCAACAGCTCTTATTTTTTTTCTAGGGTGTGTTTTTGGGGCAGAGAGGATTGTTGTCGTTTGGTTGTTTTGTCGGTTTTCTATATCTTGCCATGGTGCTCTTGCACTCAGCTATGTTTGCACTGGTATTTTGACATGTCTTCCTGAACACAGTATAGCCATTATTTTGAGGTTAGTAGGGCTTTTGTGGAAGAGCTTTATTTTGGTGCTTTCTTGCCAGGGTTTCTTGCTCCTGAACACTCTATTCCAGTTGCACACTGCTAACATGAGGCTCCTAACTGTGGATGAATCTGTAATTTCCTTTTTCCCCACATTATTCCTTTCTAGAGACGTTATGACAGACCCAGCATCTAACTCTGGTCACCTGCTAGTTCTCTGGGAAGGCCATGGGCAAAAAGACACCTGATACTCACTGTCTTTTGTATTCTTATGTCCAGTAATTACATTCCCATTACTTGCCAGTTGTGATTGAAGTCTGTATGTAATTGACAATGGATTTTGTGTAAAATTTAAATTTTTTTTTTTTTTTTTTTTGAATGATAGAGAAGTTTCCTTTAAGCATTCAGTATCAGACTCAGGCCTTTTCGGTTCACAGACTATCTTAGTTCTTTTGTCAGCTCTTTCTGTGTGATCCATGGGAAAAATATTCCTACTGAATTCACACTTCAAGTCAATTCTCTTGTTGATGGTGCCATTGCCATCAGTAGTCATGGACTGCATACAGGGACAGGTTGCTCACTGTTTCACTGCCTAGAGTTGAAATGAACTCTTAAGTAAGCAAATGCTTACATGTAGTTTCCCTGTCACGTACATTAACATAATGAGCTAAGCACAGACAAATGGGTTAGTGTGTCTGAAATGTTTATTCTTGTTGAGAGAATGATTGATCAGTATCTACAGAGCAAGGAAAATGATTGCCATTAATCTGCAACCAGACCCAGCTGCTGTGCTTCTCATGGCATTTATAGTGTATGCATGGTAATGTATGGGTAAAGGTTATAAACAGAGGTGCTGTAAAAGTTTGTTTGAAACTAATGAAATTATTTGAGGGATTGCACTTCAGCATCTGCAAAAATGTATGTGGCTGATGGAAGGCAATTAAAGTCATTGGTAATCTCTGCCTTCCTTAGCAGCTAACCTCTTCATTTTGTAAACTGAGTTTTGAGAAAATGGTCCCTTTAAAAAGAAAAATTTGTTGCTAGTTATCATTCCAAATCAGCAGTCTTAAAGCAGTTTCTGAAGCTGTTGTTGTGTTTTGTTATATTCACAGGACTTAACCCATACCTGACTCTAAATACTTCTGGTAGTGGAACTATTCTCATAGATCTTTCCACTGAAGATAAGGAATTTCAATCAGTAGAAGAGGAGGTATGCCTTTCTTTGTAGTCTCTCAGTATTTTTGTTATTTCTACTAAGGAGGTAGAAAAAGAAGTATTGCTAGTCAATTTAACAGTGCAATAAACATCTCTAAGCCTAAGAAAAACTTGCCTAAGGATACTTCAAATTTCCAGCTTTGACTGCACCACTAATCTATGCTCATGACATATGTAACTTTTTTCTTACTTACATTATTACTGCTTGTAGTATTTTTAAAACCTCTACCATATAGAAAAGCGCTTTGATATAACATATAAATTCTATGCTACCGATTGCCTGTTATACACAGTTTTAAGTCACTTCCTTCCAAAGCGTCATAATCACACAGGACAAAATTCTGAGGAAACAATATTCTAAATTGATTGGTGACAGTCTTTTTCAATTTGAAAACTAGACCACAGACTATTCAAGATACGTTTTAAAAAAAAAAAAAAAAAAAAAAATCATTAAATCTGTTCATGTGCATCCACAAAATCTAGCATTACTTAACATACAGTCCTTGCCTAAAAATTTCTTGTATGATTTTTTTCAATTTTTAAGACAGAATTAGTTATTTTGATTATTTGACTGTGTGAAGAATATGTGGTTTGAATGTGTTCTGAAACGGTGATCCTGCTTAAAATTCTCAATCTTCAGATGCAGAGTACTGTCCGAGAGCATAGAGACGGAGGGCATGCTGGCGGAGTCTTCAATAGGTACAACATCTTAAAGGTAGCTATTGCATTTTTATGGTCAATGGTTACCCTTTAGAGTTTTAGCTGAAAATAAAATGTCCGTAAAATGTTCTACATTCGTTTGTTGAGTTCCATAATGTGATAAGATGTGCTGTTCTGAGACATGCACAGCAAAAAGATCATCTTCCAGGGAAATTCAAAGAATAAGATTATATGGAAAAACTGCTTATGGGTTAATAGTCAGTAAGAAATTTTATGAGAAATTGACATAGAAGGACCTCACAGAAAACTGCAGAATGTTTGAAGAAAAAGACAGAAGGTTTTACAGGAAACAACAGAAGGTTTCTGTTGAGGGGATGGTAGGGAAAAAAACAGCAAGAAGTGAAAGCAAAACTCTTGAAGCATGGAAATTAGGGTACCTATTTTGGCTTGATTTAAGACCAAAGAAGCTTAAAACACCAGGCAGTAGACAACCTTGCTTTAAATAATTTAGTGGAATTTTGGTTTGCATTCTTTTTTTTTTTTTTTTCTTTTCTCTGAAGAAATGGTAATTTTCATTAAAATGATAGAGATTTTGATTTGCAAGTAAGTACTACTAAGTTTTATTGTGAACTGATGCTACAGTTTCCCCAGTAGAATTGATACGCTGTTTCTAAACACATAAGGCTTTGCAAATGTTCAGCATATGTCTGCAGAGAGTACATAATTTACTTTCTTTTAAAAGCGTTCTAGAAGTCTTCATGGAAGACACTTCTTAATTTACTAGATGGTCTTTTTACTAGTGGCTTGGCATCAAGCTATGTTTGGAGAGATACTCAAGTAGAATTGGGACTAAGCCTGCTAAATTTAAATTAAGAAGTATTGCTCAACAGATGTTTAAAATTAATTGATTCTTAATTAACCATATAATTATAATTTACTTAAGTTATGCTACAACAATCAACCTCTGCAGGATAAGTTAGAGGATTTGTGTTTCATTGAGTTCTAAGGAAAGTTCTTGTTTAAGTGGCAGTGTAATTGTACTGTGGTATAGCTGCTATAGGTTAAATATCTGTCAAGTAAAGCAAACAGAAGCTTTCCGTTTCAGGGAGGAACTTATATTTTGACTGTTTCAGATTCAGAAAGTGTGCAACAAAAAACTATGGGAGAGATATACTCACAGGAGGAAAGAGGTCTCTGAAGAGAATCATAACCATGCTAATGAAAGGATGCTGTTTCATGGTGAGATACTGAAATGCACTTTATGAACTCATTTCACCATCAACACTCTTTATTGGAGGGTTTCTACTGTCTCAAACAAAGTAAACTTTCTCAGTGGAAATAGGTTCTAGGTTTTGCATGAGTTTTATATGAACAAGTGTTTGTATATGTCACAATGGGGACATATGAAATTTGCATCTCCATGTCTCTCCCTAAAGGAAACTTCAAGTTCTAACTGAAAACATTTTAGCAGTTATGAATGGAGATTAAGGAGTGTGCCTCCTCCTTGGTTAAGTTGTTAATTCTATTTTATGGACTGTATGACCAAAATGATTAAGGGTCAAACTTTATTCTGCTGTGGGTTGTTTTGGCGTGGGATTTTTTGTTTTCTTTTTATAATTTGCTAAGTTAGTTCTTGTTCATCATTCCAGAAAATATGGCTTATAATTAGCAAATTAAAGCCAATTGAAAGCTCTCCTACACACAAATACGTAGTTTGTCCTGACAAGCAAATTCAGCAAGTTCACGGTACATTCTTACAATGAAAGCTACGTAGTTCCCAACATAATACATTACTGTTGGAAGCAGCAATAACACAATAATGAACCGCTTGCCCAAAATTGTAGATATCTAAATCCTGTCTGACTGTGGTCTGTACCCCTGTAAGAGGAAATGGCCTCTTAATGGAATGACCTGTCTTTAAAGGAAACTCTCTTTTAAATTAGTTAGATAATAACAAAATTATCCCTGGAACAAAGCAATTAATGCCTTATGAGTGTTCTATTTTTTTTTAAGTCTTTATGTTTTTTTAAGCATTAACATATGTCTTTAACCGAGTATGCCACTTGCAGAAGATGACGAGCTAGGTTTTTCCCGTCCTCATGTGGAATGTTCTTCTGCTTCATATACAGTTTTATCATCTTTAGGCCGGAAGATAAGGCTTTGGATTATTTTCACTATAATTCTCAACATGACTCTGAAATGCCATGTTCTCTTAGAACAGATTTTCTCTAAAGGTGCTTTCATATTTATGTATACTGTTATAAAAATCCTTACTAAAAAAACCTGCTCTTTTTGTGAAAATTAATGGGTATCAGGTGTCTTGCGATGCAGAATCCAACCATCTTGGTTAGAATGAAGCTCTGCCAAAGGGAGTCCAGATCCACAGAACCTTCTCTTGCAGAAAGAGTTGTCTCAGATATTATCCTTTGTAAATCTTTGTTAAAAATGTACGCTTATCAGCTGCTGTCATTTGTGTAATACCTCTAGCAAATTGGCTATGAACATCTGAGGTCAGAATTTCTGCAGATTGATTTCCTTGTATGTGTAGAAAAACTGTACAAAAAAAAAGTTGGTAATGGATGACTGAGTTGTGACACATGCAGAAATCTGTATGCCGTATTTTTAGTATTTTGGTTCCTTTCTCTTAGGCTCCCCATTTGTGAATGCGATCATTCACAAAGGCTTTGATGAGAGACATGCCTATATAGGTGGCATGTTTGGAGCTGGGATTTATTTTGCTGAAAATTCTTCCAAAAGCAATCAATATGTGTATGGAATTGGAGGTGGCACTGGATGTCCGATTCACAAAGATAGATCTTGTTATGTTTGCCACAGGTAAGTCATTCGAAAGAATCAGATTTTGCCTTTGTATATTGTGTTATAGACCATCAAGTCAGCAGAGTCTCTCTGAAGAAAGATTTGCTTGATAACCAAACCTTCTCAGCCCTCTCTATATGCTGGGCCTAATAGAGACTTTCAGAAAACTTTGATATTTAAGTCTTAAAGAATCTTTCACCATCTTCAGTGCATTTAACCAAACCTTTGCCCTTAATGTAAAAATCAGACTTAGGTAGCCAGAGAGTGAAGAAGACCTGCTAGATGCTTGTGTGAAAGATGCAGCAATATGAGGGTTTAGTCCATTGTGTGTTGCAGATAAAGGAGAAATTCAGTCATATTCAGATGCTATATTTCTTTGAGGGTGATGTACTTTGTAACAGGCAACCCCCACATCACCGCTGCTTCACACACTAAAATATAGATGTGGATTTGTGGACTCTGTGCCACTAATTGAGTTCTTAAATCCACTTCTCTGCAGAACAGCTGTTATGTCTTATTGACACCATCAGTTCAGAATAAAGTCACTCTTACTGCATGGAGTTAATTGTGGTAGTGGCCATTGTTTCAATCAGGAGAATATTTTGTGTGTGCGTACTGTTTTACATTGGCCTCACGGGGATAAGGTCATTCTTCCAGTTCCCTTCCTTGAGTCTCTACCACTTTTCACATTGCTTACTCTTTCCTGGCATTCTCAAATAAAGAGAATCATCTTCTAGAGTTATAGAGGATGTAGAGTCTTTTCATGCTTTCTAAAGTTTTGAATAAGTTGTTTTTTTGTTTGTTTTTTTTTAATTTGTCTTGTGTGAAGAGTTAGAAAAGCAAAAGTTTTGGCTGAGCATAAGGGTGCATAACATTGGTCTGCAAAAATGCTGAGATTCCATTGCCATTGCAATAGTACATATTTAAAGAAATAAGTACCCTTGTTATGTCTTTTTATAATGAAAACAACATAACATACTGACAAATGCTAGTATGACGTATTTTGTGTTGACCTAGAGTTTGCACTTGGCCTTGATGTTGATTTGGCTGTTAGATACAAATCTAGTGTTAGAACACAAGTGAATTATGTTGTTAGTATGAGTGACAGAAAGGGCACCCTCGGAAAGCTTTTTAAAAATCCAGACAAATAAAAGACACTACAAAAAGGTAGTGACAATCTTTGAGTACATTGTTAAGCATGCTGTTTCCAGTAATTAAAATAAATGTTTTTCGATGTTATTACTAACCCTTTCCTCAGGCTAAAGAGCTTTTCCAAAGGGAGCGTAACTTTTGTCCTTCAAAATAGACCTTCAGAATTTTGTGAACTACAGAGAGTGACTAAAGTGGCTTTGAAGTTCCACTGTTCTCCTCAAGTAAAAGTTTCAAATTATGAAGATAGTCTTTCTGGAGCTTCACAAGCATTTTGTATTCATGGTCCTTTTTCCCTTTTAACACAGGCAATTGCTGTTTTGTCGTGTAACACTGGGCAAGTCTTTCCTGCAGTTCAGTGCTATGAAAATGGCTCATTCTCCCCCAGGACATCACTCGGTTACTGGGCGACCCAGTGTAAATGGATTGGCATTGGCAGAATATGTCATTTACAGAGGGGAACAGGTAAATAGCTTTTCGATTTGTTTTTTCAGACTGTTTTTTAAAAGGCATGTAATGTGTTGGGTTTTTTCCTTACTTTGGAGGTGCTAGGACTTGCTTTTGTCTTAAAACAAACTCCAGCTGTGGTTGCAGGTGAAAGGATCCCTGTTTCCTGAATGCTCCAGGCATTTTACCTCTGACGTTTTGCCTTTTTTTTCTTTGGCATAAATACTTTTTTCCTGTCTCTAGCAAACATTCTGAATTTATCCAGAAAATGAAATTATAATAAAGAATGTGTGTGTCACTCTTTCAGGCTTATCCAGAATACTTGATTACTTACCAGATTATGAAACCTGAAGCCACCACTGAAGCTTAAGACAAATTACTTGTGGGAAGCCATCAGACTTTGGATGCGACGATACTAATGGCTGCCATCCTGTCAATTACAGCGAGTTGTTGAAAAATTTTCATGCACAGGTGGTGTGGTAGCAAATGTGAACAAAATATGCCATTTTTGACTTGATAAAGCTTTAATAATGTACAGTATGTTTTTCTAAAATTTCAGAAATGTCCTCTTTTTCAGCACTTTAACAGATACCATTCCAGGCATAAACCGGGGTTTGGCTGTACTAAATGGTAAACAAAAATTAACTTGAAACAATGGTTTTATACAACACTGCATTGAAATTTAGCAGAAATTGTAATGCTCTATACAGGAACTCATTTTACTAATACTGTGTTCTTTAAAACACTGCATTTACACTGAAAACGTTTTCATTTGTAAAACTGTAAATAAGAGCTTTTGTACTAGCCTGGTATTTATTTACATTGCTTTGTAATATAAGTGTTTTAGAACTGCAACCTTGTACAAAATGTTTTTTTCCAGATGTTGCTTTGTTCATCTGTGTTTTCTCATGCACGATAGATTTGAAAAGCCAATTTTTTTTCAGGGTTTATCACTTATTTGTGAGGGAGAAAGCAAATTTTATCGGAAGAGATTTAGAAATATCCAACTTTAGAAATATCCAACTTTAGATTGAATACGCAAATGTTTGTTCTGTATTTTTATTTATGAGATATACATTCCTGAGAATGATGGGCTATGAAAATAGAATGTTCCAGCTGGATACTAAAGTGTTTTTCCACCTACTTCCTAGAGTTGCATATTTTATTTCTGTAAAATGTCTTCGGAAGTTTTTTATTTAACTATAGGCATAGTTAACCTGTATCCTTACTTCAAGGCTAGTAGACCTTGCAAGTTACAGTTTTAGTAAATTATTTTATTTGAATGTAGCTGGAAAATTAACCTCAAGGAGGTCTGTCTTGAGTTCCTCTTGCTTACATTTAAGCCAGGAAGTTAAATAGTTTATTACTTATATGAGGGCAAACAACTTGGCCTTTTTTGTATGCTTATTTTGGTAAATTAATGTACCTGTTGGTGCCCTCAGGATATGAGTATTGCGAGGTGGAAATGTTAAAAACCATTCTGTCATCTCCTGTGTTTCCTCCATGTTAACGTAAGCTGTAGTTGAAGCAGGTGCGTAGAAGTGTGTTTATCTGCAGTGCTTTTGGCTGAGTGGAACTGGTCAGGGTGCAAGGTTCTGCTCCCTGTGCTCGGCCGGCTGGGCAAGGAGTGTGCAAGCGGGATGAGCAGCTCTTCCGTGGCAGCAGCTGCCCTCGGTAGCCCTTCTAAGACCGCTTGGGTGGAGGAAGAGTACAAAAGGTAAAACCCCCTGTTCAAGTCTCATTCGGGGTTACTGATGCACCGATCGGTTTGGTCAGCCCTATCATAGTTCTCTTGTATATTCTGCTTCTCTTCCATCTGCAGTTTTTACTTACATATTTCAAGGATATGTTAAATACAAATTATAGTTCATTTGGGGTTAAAGTGGTTAGGAGTATATTTTAGTTGTTTTATATTTCTACATACGGGACACTGTCCCAGAAGACAATTTGTCTGCAGGGCATGTTATCATACCATGGTTTTAAATGTAGTAACTGGTCAAGATAATGAAATCGTCTTGCTGATGTGGTGGTTATGTGATTATGCTCTATGTAAAAATGTATTGAACCTTACCCAGTTATGTGGGGAATATGAATAATAAGATTGCATAACTCTTGCAGAAAGTAATATTGGCTATGAATAAAAAAGGCTTTGATTTTTAGGTACTTTCTCCCAGCATGTTGCCTGTTCCTTAGGTATAGTAATGCTGGAATTTGTGTTCATGCAAAATCTGTTAAGTATGTTTAAAATTTTTTCGTTATTGCTAAAATGCTTCATTCTCTGTGAATGATCATTTAATGTCTTGTAAAATATTGTGGTATGATAGCATTTTAAGTGGTACCACAATGTTGGTTTTTGTCTGTTTGGGGATTTTTTGAGCTGTTTTTTTTTTTTTGCATGACATACCTTGCACTCTGAAGATGGAAGCTGTAATGATTTGATAATACTGACTATTGAGGTGAACCTTTAATCTCTTGTGCAATTAGTTCTGCTTTACTCATCTTGAAGTGTCTTTACATGTACTGTATAACATTCCATATCCATTTAACACTAAATAAATTTAATTCACTGGTTTTCTGGTAGCATGAGAGTAATTACAGATGTAGTATGTAAACCCATTGTTTTAAATGTAAGCATGCACAATACTATAACAAACTACATCAGTAGAGGGGAAACTAATTGCGTTAAATAGAAAAGCTTTTAATGTGGATGCAAAACTGTAAACACTGTGGAAGCTTGTAGTTTGGTATATAGCTAACAGCTTTAGCTACCAGTGAAAATATTTTAATAATAAATCTAGAAGTAAGCTTCAATTTGTGCACCTAAAAACTCCATTATATGGTCCAAAACTGAAAAAGAAAACTGCCTTATGTTGGTTTTGTAAAAGGAAGAGTAACCTGGAAAGTCTTACCTTTCAGATAACTGCACAGGTAGCAGTATGATACATACATGAGCAGCAACGAAAGTACTGCGTAGATCACTTGTAGTATCGCAGTAAGTAAATAATTTTATTTCAGTAGGACCACTTACATGGTAGGAGGTTTCCAAAAGCAGACTTGTATAGAAGATTTAGATAGATATGAGCACTAGAGGGCAGGAAAGCAACTGTTTAGTAAGATTAAAGGTGATGAAAATCTTCAAAGTATCTTGGCAGTACAACTTCTGATAAAATTGCTTCTGAAAATTCCACCTATCTAGGTTGTAAAAAATTAAAATTAACTTTCCATTCTGCATTAGTTTTTTAAAAACTAAGTAATTAGTATAAAAACAACTGCTGCAAGTAAGCAAATTGAAAATGTCAGGGTTTTTTCTTAAAAACTTTCCTCATAACTTAGACCTTGGTTCTTAGAAATTAAAAAATAATTTAGCCAGACTCTTCTGTCATATGTAACTGAAAAACTTAAGATTATCTGTACAATGCATGTTCAAGAGGCATGTGGGCACTAATATTGAATGGCAAGAACTGTAAAAGGAGTTGCCACTGTCTTTTCTACCCTGAACTTGCTCATTAAACACCATGCTGTGTGTGTATACATGTGTGTGTATGTATGAGTACACACACTTGCTCACTCTCTCACTTCATTCACCAAGAAGCTGAGAAGTTAAAAAAGTGACTTCTCCAGCAGACCACCATTGTCAGTGAGGGTGCTGCAGCCTAGGAGCCATTTCCCCTTCTTCTGCCCATCTTCAGAACTTAATGTAATAAAACAGTTTTTCTCTTTTGCTGGAAACAGCAGTAGAACCCCATGGGCGGCTTGCCTTCTGCCTTCCAGTATAAAAGTATAAAGGCTTGATTTGTACTCATCTAATGCAACAATACAGCAAAGACCGCTGTCTCGCCTTCAGTGAAGTGGAAGATCAGAGTGCCTGAGGTCTGCCCCTCTCTGGTTCTTGAACTTGTGCTTTCCCTGCACCCACTGAAGTTGCAGTAGGTGGAGATGGTGTCAGCAAGGGCAGTGCTGTAGTCGAGGGCGTGGAGGGAGGTGTGTGCCTCTTTTTGCCCCTTTCCAGCAAGCATAAGCAACGGTACTTCTGCGAGTATCAAAGGGTTTCTTGCCTCTGCCTGTGGCTCACTAGATCAGCAAAAGCTGCAGGCAGCCAGAACAGAATACAAGATAAAAAAGAAAAAGCATGTAGATGATTGGTTTGAAGTTAACATGTTCTGCTCTAAATAGGGGCAAGGTTGGTAACTGAGAGAAGATAGACAGGAGGGGAGAGAGAATAAAAGAACAACAACCTATGAAGAAAGGAAGGCAAGTTCTACAAGCGCTGAAAAGTTATAGTAGGAATAACTAATATAATTATTAGGCCAAGGTAAATGTGGTACATCAACTTTCCAGCTTATGTTGGGAATCATTTCTGCCCGTTTTGAGTTAAAACAGCAAACAAGTGTTGATGTGTAGACATTGCAGGGATTTCAAAATAGCTCCTCTTGAGAAGAACATACATGGTTAGGAGGAGAAAGTTGCAGCCAATTCAAAACATTAACATTAGACCTGGGAAATAATGAGTGCAAGAAAAAGAAATAGGATTTAAAACCTGAAGGCAAATGTCCTATACAGTAGTTCTTAAAAACATTATTTTTGAAGCATTGATTATCCGAGACAAGCTGAAAAACCACAGTAGATCAGCATACCAGTAAATTACAAGTATGTCACATTAAATTATTTACCTGGATCCTGTCTAGTGGTAGGATGGATATGGGGAGGTGGGGGTGGGCATTTTAATGCAGCCAGAAAATTCAAGGAAGGAAGTGGAGGTCAGATCCATCTCTCCATCTGTAATCTTGATAAAACCCCGAAATGTATTCAGCTGCAACTCAAGTATCTGGGGTTTTAATGACTGGCAGCAAAGGGACCGGGGTGGTTTCTTACATGGTACAATTGCAGCGTACGTGATGCCATTGCGCAATGCACGTGTAGCGACACAGCTAGGGGAATGTTTACTTGCAAAGTTTTTAAGTTAGGACCGTTAAGAGTTTTCAAAAGATCATAGCAGTAGTATTTGCAAACCTTAATATTTAAAATAGATGTAAATTGTTTAAGGAGCAAAAGAAAATGCACTAGTGCCTGAGAATGTATGATTGAGACTTTTTATAGTTGGGGAAAGCAGCTTCATGTCCACTGATAATACTGTTTACAGATCTGGGTTGGTACATGTGGGAAGGGATTAATACTGAATGAAGCTAATAGAAATGGACTTGAAAGTAGTCACTTATTTCTGGGCTAGTGGTGTATGGTTTTATGTTGTCTAGGTGCTCTTCAAAAAGGTAATGTTTTCCAGCAATATATTTGGAAGCTTATTTCACAACAAGAAATTTATTCAATTTTATGAGCCAACAAGAAATTTATTCAATTTTATGGTCATAGATCAATAGATGGATATAGAAGCAGAACTTCTTTACCAGTCTGATAAAGAAGCGGGTAAATAAATTAAGCAAGTAAATAGTATTGACATGTAAGTAGAACTGACATGAACAAAGGAAAAAATGGATGTTGTTGCAAAAATGAGTAATCATAAGTCAATTAGTGTGTATAATACTTATGACCCAACTGAGGAAGATATTGTATCTAATAGTTTTTAATTATTGAAGTAGTCAAAGTGGAAGCTGACAGCAGTTAAATTAAGTATTGTTCTAATTAATGATAGAATGAACTACCAAGCAGTCCAAAAGTGTCATCTTTAGATAAATAAATCTGGATGTCATGACCAGTGTCTGATAGATAGTGGTTCCCTATGTGGAAGAATTTTACTGAAGCATTGCAAACATGCAATAGAATAAATTAGATTTGGGTTGGTATTAAAGGACTTCATTTTCAATAATAAATATTCATTGGAGCACCTGTTTTCATAAAATAAAGTCTAATTCAGGGTTTAGGGAAAGAACTAGGAGAGCTTAGCAGTAGGTTACTAAAACCCAAAGGTGTATAAATAATCAAAAAAACATATAAATAAGGGCAGTTTCACAGATAGCATAGTCCCAGTAATAACATGAGGCCCCTGAAGCACATAGTATAGAAGGTGTTATTTAATGCAAAGATTCTAAAACCAGTGATCAGGCAAAGAAATAAATCTGACTTCAGAATAAAGGGCCTAATGGTAAAGCTTATTTCAAAAGATCAGGAATGTGAAAATGCACTAGAAGCTGCAAAAACATAAGTTTTAAGAGAAGAAAAAGTTCTCCTGTTGGGACTAGAGCTCTGTGAATGGAGAACAGGTTAGGATGTTACTAGTAAGATGGACTTCTAAAGGTGCAGAACAGACAGACCTTGAAGAAAAAAATAGGGTTAAAAAAGGCGGGGGGGATTGACTGAGCATCTCTGAGCCTGGTGGCAGGAAATGTTAACAGAGAAAATCTGGTCAGTGGTATACCAGAAGATCTGAAATAGCCTACACAAAATTAGAATGAAAGGCACTAAGTGTCGTGATAAGGAGACAAAAATAGAGGAAAGTGCCGCTCTTAACCGCGGTGAAGAGTAAGTCAGATTGCTGAATTTCTGCAATAAAAAACTTTAGAATGAACCTCCTATCCAACATCCTATTTATATATGCCACATAACCATTTTAAATAACTTTAAAAGCCTCTGAGCATTTGTATAATCAGACTCAAAATGAGATGGAGTGGCAGAATGATGAGCTGGTGCTAGCACATTTCAAGCAATCCTCAATGGTAGCACAGAGCAGACTAGTCCCAGGGGGGAATTCTCATGGGAATAACCCGGTATGGATAGAGTTGGACAAAAAAATACGGAAACCTGCTCTCTTTATGTAATTGTGTATTAGACTATACTCCAAGGCACTTCTTCTGAAATAGCACCTGCTATTAAAAGTGTGCTTAATCAATTGTAATTTCAGAAACACTTAATAAAAAGAACAGATGTTTGTAAAATAGAAGAAAGAAGAGTAATTTCAGACCTGGACCAATTAAAAGGAATATTTCACACTTACTGTAAATGGAAAGATTTATTCAGGGGCCTGCTTTAAAACCAGTTTTGGATTGGTTTATATATTTAAAGTACCATGCGTCTGCTGTAGGGAGGTAGTCCAGCAGAAATACTGAAATTATGACAATAATTTGCAAGAGATATGAGAACCTTGTACATGTGGCAACTTTTAATGGCCAAGGACTCGTACAAAATGGTCCGTAAACAAACAGTTACGGATTTAGGTATGCCTGCTTTCTGTCTTCTGAGACTCCCCTCCCCATTCCCAGAAAATGCCAGCTTTTCAGTAAAGGAGTTTAACAAAATGTATGAGTTAAATATTTCGTATATCAAGTTTTGGTTGTGTTTATTTTTTTGAAAAGAAGAAAGAGTAATGATGCCATGATGTACAATTAATAGCTTAAATATTAATTGTGTAATAGGGTGCATTGTTATGTATTACAGATGTTTTATTGCAATATCAATAAATAACATATTTTCCTTTTTAAAAAAGAAAAAAACTTTAAAAAAAAATGCTTAATATGTTTCCTTCACTGGACTGATTTTATAGTACAGATTTTGGGGAGTTTGTGGTGCAGCATCTTTAACCTACTTGAAATACTGTTAAAATAGTGGGTTTGGACTCACTGACCTACCAGTTTTAGCATAATGAATTTTTCATATCTGTAAGCATGATGAAATCACATGTATTTGCCTCAGAATTCTGTTATTCTCAGAAAAATTAATCAGAACTATATTTGTACATACCCTAATTTAGCAATACAGGTATTTTAAGGTTATTAACTGCAACAGTTGGCTTCTAAAGAAGCCAACTAAATTTTGTCTCTAAAATTTACTTCCTGAGCTAAGCTTTTGCTTGTCCACATCAGGAAAGGCTTGCGGGTAGTTCGGGAAGGTTGAGGCAGCCAGATGATCTGCCTCTCTTCCCTGAGCGGTACGGAGGGGTCCCTATCGCCCTCTCCATCATCACTGCCCCAGGTGGCTCCAGAGACCCCCGCTCTCAGAGGTGTCACTGAACAAGCAGCCCTGCAGCCTGTGTTCACCTGAAAGACTCAGGCTCTCAGCGGTGGCACCTTCTCCCTTGGCGCAGACCGCGGGGACTTGCTGGCGTTAAGGACCCCGGGTTCTTGGTTCAGAGTCTGCCCTGCTGTAGACTCTGTACCCCATCTGAAGAAGCGCTAGGAGTCTGTTCTGTGTGGCTGGAGCTTCATGATCTAAAACGTCTGAGTGATGTTTTGGATGGCGTGTGACAGGAATGTGCACATCCTAAATAAACAGCAATTTGCATGAGGATCTCTGTGCCTATAGATAGCGGACAGCCCAGTATCATTTTTATTGCTGGAAATTCCTGTTTCTCTACAGATGTTACTCTACAGCATTTGCTATAATTTTGCCTGGTTTCTTTTTTCAGCCCGACTCTGTAATAAGGCGATTCGACCCAGAGGTCTGAGATTGTCATAATATCCACTGAGAAGCTGAAACCTCACAAACAAGTGAGGTTTATCCAGCTTGCTCCCAGGTAACTTCACACAAAAGTATCCGTTGTGGTGCTTTAATATACACCCTGTAAAAGCAAGTTAGATTAATCCTGGTTGATACTAAAGAACCTAAATTGCAACTGGCAATTTTAGACCTTGTATTTGAGAAGGATAAAGTGAGTACATATTTCTAGAGGTCTTTGATTTAGAGAACTTTGCTTGCTTTGAAATAGGATGTTTCAGTTCTCAATGTTAAATCAGAAGAGTAAGATCACACCATAATAAAAGCTGTTTGCCATTTTAAGTCGTTTCAAGTAAATAAGGAGTATCTGCCTGAGAGAAAAGGAACTATGTCCAGCTTGTATTTGTAGTTTAGGATTCAAGAAATTAAGTTGAGGAGCCTGTACTGCTAATTGTTAAGAACAAGATAGCTTAATCTGCATACTAACAACATAAAATGCATGTGAAATCTGTAGCTCCGTATGTGGAAAGCAGCACAAGCGAGACCACCAGTTCTGCCAATCAGTCATTCACATTTCCCACTGTTTTCCTCTATTGTAGCAAAATGTGAGAAGCTGCTCTCAGGCCACACAAACAATGCTCTTTATTGGTCTTTACTGAGGCATGATCGGGTGTCTATGCTGAGACTGCCAGCCTCAAAGAAGTGCTACTGGATGACATCTGGCAGCCTGGCTTTGCTACAGATGGATTTATGAGCTGTGAAAGATGGTCAAATTAACATCTTCTGCATTCTTGATAGGATTAGGGTTTCTGGGACATGCAGTCATTTGCATATTGCCCTGACTTACCACATTAGTATTGTGTTTGTGGCTCATTTTGATAGATTTTTGTGGGGGGCTTTCTCCCTTTGCATCCTACCATTTTTCAGTCACTATTAGCAGTGACACAGCTGTGTTGGTTTAACATACGTCTTGCTCTGATTTCTTCCAGTTACAATCTTAATGCAAATCAAGAGCAGCAGCAGCTCTCTCCCTGGGGGAAGGATGCTCTTCACTAGGGCTGAGCTCACGCACACACACAAAGTTGAATGACTAAGGCACTTCTATGAGAGCCCCCAAAAGTTTTCCCTAGGAGTTAAAGAGAGAAGGTCTGACCCAAGCTACCTTTCTACAGCCTCAAGCAATTATTTAAGGTCATGAAAAGCTTAATTTCATCAATAAAAACTTAACTAAGAACCCTGTCTGCATTAAATGCCTGTTCCTTTCCCTTCACCCCCTCCCCACATGAGACAGACTGCATGATTTTTTTTTTTTTTTTTTTTTTTTTTTTTTTTTTTTGCAATGCTGGTCATCCAGTGCTGCTAAAAGATAGCCTGTGCTTGTCACTAGACTGGAGGTGGCTTCAGTTTGCTGTGTCTGCACAGAGTGGCAATGGCCACACACCCCTCAGCCGTTCCCCAGAGGCCTGGTGCCTGCCTGGGTGGTGGCACAGGACAAAGCCTCTTCCCGGGGGACAGGGAAGGGTCTGGGCTGGAGATGCTGAGCCCTGGTCAGCACCAGGGCAAGGCCGACACCAGGGATGGAAAAGGGGGCTTGTGGGGCCCCCCAGGATGGCAAAGCAAGTGAGGGCTGGTGGGGTGAGAGCGTGGCCGGCGCTGGAAGATGCTGTATGAGAGCACAGGCCTCTGAGGGTGGCCATCGTCCCTTCAAGCCTTCAGGTGTGGGTAGGAGTGATAGTGAGGATGTAAAATGCAGCTTAGATGCACCATTATAGCCCCATTAAATGTAACACCAAGGACTGTGTTTAATTCAGCTTCTGATCAAGATACCAGCAGGGCAGCTATTAGCTCATGTCAGCAAGGCCATGATTTTTGTCATCAAAGAAAAAAAAATCACATTCTCTTCAGTAGTCTAACTGGTTGAACTTCTTCTCTAAGTAACCAACCCCACAGCTATTTTTTCTGCCCTCCAGCTTTGTATTGCAGATAGAAATAAGCGGTGTAAGTGAGCCACGCTGTGGCAGGACACTGGAAGGGTGGTTATGGCTGCACAGGCAGCTCACTGCCTGTGGCGCTTGGAAACAACAGCAAGTGCCCGGCCCAAGCCCAGAAAATACAACTCGGAGCATTTACAGCTAGAAGGCAAACAGAACTGCAGTTAATTCTATATAACTGCATAGATTTCACGTTTTTGGTGCTCTTTAGAGCCAGAGATCCATGGCCTTTCAATGCTGCTGCTGGGACAGCCTGACACCCCCTAGATGCTCTGGCAGGTGTGCATGGGGAGTTCGGTAGTTACGCTGGGTCATCTTAATTCTGCTGTGTAATTCACTGTACGTGACGTTAAGTGAAACATTGCTGTTAGCTAGTTTGAAATCACCCTGTCTTCAGACCAGATATAGGGAAGCATAAATAAATGGATCTTTGTGGACCCCTAATTGCATTCAGTTGCAAGAAACAAACAGCTTATGCTGTAGACTTGCAGCCATTTCAAATGAGATTTCAGCTGTCCTGTTGCTGAAGGAGCCAGGCTCGCCTGCCTTTGGACACTCGCTCCAGGTCCTGCGCCATCCCTTCCCTGATGCTGATAGGACCATCTGGGGGAACTGCCCCAGCCGAAACCTCCCCTGCCCCAGAGTGCTTCCACCCAGACTGGTTCCCTGATCTCCTTTGCGATGTGGCTGCATAAACACTTGCACTGACATAAAATCATGGGCAATGGCAAAAAAAGGAGAAGGACAAGGCTGCCTCTTTCAGCTGCAAGGCCAGCTTCTGCCGGCTGCAGCTGATGGCATAAGCAATGTTCCCCAGCCTTGGGGTGCTGGTGCGAGATAACCAGGTTAACTGCACAAGCATGTGGTGAATGGGATTTCCAAGGTGCATGGAAAAGAGAGGGCATCCAACAAATCATTATTTCAGATTTACAAAGAGTACTTATATGTACTTAGTCCTTACCTAGACTATGTAATAATAAAAAATAAATGAGCTCTTCTTTTTCAGGAAATGACGACTTTTCCAGCCTTATGTTCTGAATTTTTTACACTCACTTCCACTCTGATGTAATGTTAGATGGTGCCTTCTCTACAGAGCCAATTACTTTTGCTGCAAGTGATGTGTGATGGAAATATTTTCTTTAACCTCATTCAGGAGTTAGCTCCAAATTTCCAACAAGAAGCCTACTCTGCTCCAGCATCTTAGTTTAACTAACTTGAAAGGATTTTGCATCTCTGAGAGTCCCACCACACCATCAAGTTGTGGGCAGAGGAACTACAGAGACAGAAACGTACACGATCATCTGAGTCTAATTTCCTTGGGCAGCAAAGAGCATGAAGAAGGCAATGAAACGACTGCATGACCATGGCAGGTGAGGACCCACATAAAAGGCAGAGCAAGCTGTGACAGATTACATTCTGGTGGCACTGGATGCGTACTCCCAATTTTGTAATGTTGTTTTGTTCCTAAGCCACATTTGCCACATGGGCACATTAAAAGGAAGAAGGCAGCCGGCGCCCGGCAATTCAGGCTCTCCCCACCACCCTGGCACTGGCAGAAAGGGTCAGCCGGAGCCTCTTGGTGGCCCAGCGACGTGTTGTCCCCACAGGTGCCCCCTGCACATGGCTGGCCCCGGCCCCAGGGCTGCCTCATCTCCCAGAAACAAAAATAGGAGCCTTTATCTCCCTTAGAGCTATAATAACTTCTTAAACCAAACTATATTTTCTTTCCTGATACTGTTTTCCTACAGGACTATGGCACCATAAAGTCCCTGGCTCAGAGACACCCATTGAAACAAACCGTCATGTTACCGCTGCTATTTACCATGGACTAATAAAGCTTTAAAAAGCCCCCAGAAGCTATTAAGATGCCATTGATGTGTACGTGTGTGGCGGAGCCAGGCGCCGGAGGACGATCATTGGCCCCGCGCTGGGTGGGATGACATCAGGCCCCGCTTTCCATAGGGCCTCCAGCTTGCCCCGACGTCTGCTGAGGGCTGCAAGAGAATAGAGCTGAGGGGAGAAAACCTTCAGACCGCACCCTCTCGGCTCCAATGAGAGCACAGACAGCTTCAGCTGGGGATAAAAGAACTTAAAAAAAAAAATCACAAAAACAAAAAGAGAGAGACTGTAGTCTTGGAGCTGCTATTAACGGGAGATGAAATGCAAGAGACCATTTCATGGCAAAGGACTTTAGAGAGCAGCATCCCCAAGAGCCATTAGCTCTCAGCGAGAGTCGTGCCGAAGCCCTTTGCTGTCAGGACAGAAGCATGCATATAAATTTTATACCATTTGTCTTTGAGCAGAGACAAAAGATCAGCTCTAAATCCTCAACATCTTGTCTCGACTAACGTGAAATAATACTTTCTTGTGTGACTGTCTTGTTACTCTTTTCCCATCAAAAGAACACTAGTGATAAATTTATTCATAATTTTGAAAAGTTTTCTCTTAAAATTAAAAAAGAAGCAGCAAACACATGGGGTTGAGGCTATATTTATTCTTAGTGCAAATCATGCTGCTGCTAAGGATGGCAATGTTGGGAAGCGCACAGTACTTTTTTTAATTGAAAAGAAGCACATCTTTAAAAAGTCAGCCACTAGGTTTTCTTCTCCTGCTTTTCACTAAACTACCTCTAAGGATGATACATCGCAGGTATTTTCTGGTTAAAAGTGCGGTCTGAAAAAAAATAATAAATTACTGGAGGATTTTTTGCTCTTTTTCAACTGATAATTCAAACCCTATAGGCATTTTGGGACCCAAGACTTTCACTTACTCATGCAAGAAAATCTGCTGAATCCAGTAGCCAGACTAACTAGGGACTCGGGATATAATTTGCAGAATCAAATGCTTTGAGGTCTTTTTTATTAAATTAACAATCTGTGCCGATATAGATATCACATACAGTTTTACATTTTAGGATTTGGATCTCTTTTATTGGACCAGATTTTGTTCTATGTATTTCCTTTGTTAAATATTTTAACTTCAGTAATTAGTGAACATGTAATAAGAAATGATTTAATTCTACAATGTCCACCATGACCCTTTCATCAAACTTTTTCTCATTTTAGTTTAAATAGAAAATAATGTCATGTTAAAGAGTCTGAAATCAATTACAACTTAATCCTAAGAAGCCTTATTTTACAAGGAGCAATTATTCCTAGATTTCCTCTGAGAGATGAACATACGTAACTTCTTCAGCTGATCAAACAGCTCTACAGTGGGTGTAAAATGTGTGGCTGAATTGCACGACACAGGTGCTAGCATGGCCATGGTGCTGTGGGTCTCGGGCACTACCCGAGCAGGCAGCAGAGCCCTTTGCCCAGGGCACACGCTGGCAGCGAGCAGTTCTTAAATGCATGTACCCATCCAGGGTGCAAGGGCCATCAGCAAGGACTGAGCTCTGAAATACATATATATTAAAAATATAATTTATATATATAAATATATATAATTTATATATATAAATGTAATTTTTCTTTTTTGCTGTCAGTGAAGCATACGTGTATTTCCCTGGTGCGCTGAGACCCCACAGTCCGACCGTCAGCGTGTGTCCCTGCGGGCTGGGGCTGCGTGGGAGCCCGGGGGAGGCCGGGGCCGCTCGGGGCGCAGGGGGGGTCTCTCCCGTGGGAAGGCTGGAGCCAACAGTAAAATCAGAGCCTGGCGGTCAGGCCATGCCGCTATTCAGCCAGCGGGAATGTGGGCTGAGCTCAGGCTGCGCCTTACGGCCCCTCTCACGCCCTCTCCCCCCTCGGAGAAACATGCATCATTAACCTCCCAAGTGCTTGAAATAAATTGGGCACAATATTTGCGTTCCGAGAGGCCAGCACAGACTGTACACACTTCACAAAGCACGGCACGTACCGAACAAGGTTAAGCCCTAAAACACTGAATTATTTCTAAAGCCATAGATATTTCATACATGCTCGTACTTAACAGATCCCTTCCACGTAAGGAAGGAGTGTGAGGGCTGGGAGAGTTAATCTAAACTCTGTAACACTGTACGGTTAAAAGCCTCTTTCATGTAACTGCGTTCATGAACTGAGCTTGGAATTCTTAAAAATCCAAATTATTACAAAGGAAGGGGTTTGGTGTTTGGCAAAATGACAAAGCCTGCCATTCACTCGCCTCTTGTGTTGCTTGGCTTTACAGTGAGTCTCAGACAGGGCTCGAGGCACAGGGGACAGCCTAGAATATGTCGGAGGCATTTAAAGAGAAATCCCCCAAGATTTCAGGTTCCGTTATCCAACCAGCTCCCACTCGAATGGTTGCTTTTTTTCTTTTTTTTTGTGCCTCTGCCTTATTTGTTAATAACCTGATGGCTTTTAAGGCGCACTACAAATCTCCAAAAACAGAGCATCCCTGTGTAGGCTCCCCCAGAACAAGCTGGTCTTAAACTCAGGTAGCAAACACCAATGTCAAATGATCAGATGTGGAAACATTAAACCTACAAACACAGGCACGCATAGCCGGTAGAGCCGACAGCTGAACTGAGACTGCCTGACCGCATTTCACTTGTTGAAACTGTGAAGTGTTCAGAAGATGGTGAAGGCATGAATGAGATGGAAATGCAGCTCTCTTCTTCCTACAGCAGTGCGGGAAAGCAGGTTAAATCCCAGTTTGTGTCAAACACCTGACAAAGCTCAGTTTGTGCCGGACTCTCTTTAGCTTTCGTTATCTCATAGGAAATTGAACTTTCTCCTTCAGCCCATTGTGATGCTCAGCCTCAAGGAGGGTAGGGATCCAGGCTAAGTGTAAATCCTGGTAGCCCAAAACACTAGCCACATCCCCCTTTCCAAAAAACAATTTCTCACAAATATCTGTAATAACTAAACGACTTCTCCAGCCTAGCTGAGGCCTCGGTTTAACCAGCTTTTGGAATAAGCAAGATTTACACACGTGTCCTCGCTTGTTGTATAGGCCCTCAAGCGCCGGTGCTCAGCGGCAGCGCTAAGGGCTCCCACAGAGAGACGGGGGCGACATGCGGGTGCCTTGGCCAGGGCACTGGGGTGCTGGCAGCAGTCTGCAGGACGGCTGGGACCAAATACGCTACAATATATAGTACTAGGGAGATTTTTGCACTGCTGCACATGTAAATAATCCTTCGGCTGGGGCTGCACGGCTAGAAGGCGCGTCCCCTGGTTGGTGGATAGGGGATCCCTCTCTGGAGGGTGCACCAGATAAAATTGAAGAAGGTGCCGCGAACCAACGCAGCCTAAGGGAAGGCCACCCTGACAGAAAAACCACTGGCCCTCCAAGTCATGGGGGTTGGGCAGGAGGCCAACTACCTCCTCCCAGAAAAAAAAAAAAATAAAAAGTTGCAGAAACGACGAGCATCAGAAATGGCGGGGATGGAGAAAATCGGTAACGAAGTGAGGAGGAGGAGATGGAACTGGATCGGTCACGTCTTGAGGAAAAAACCGATAGAAGACTGCGCTGTGGCCCTTGGGTGGACTCCAGAGGGAAGAAGAAAGCGGGGTCGCCCAAAAACGACCTGGCGTCGGATGGTGGAGGTTGAGAGGAATGGTGCAGGCTGGAACTCTTGGGAAGCGGCACGGCACGCAGCCGCAGACTGATCGAAGTGGAAGAACGATGTTCGCGCCTTGTGTGCCTCCTGGCACTGAGAGAATTCAAGTCACATGTAAATAATGACATCTGGCTGCAGTATATCTCTCCCTATTCCATCCTCCTGTTTTTTTCCTAATAACAGGCATTTTCCACATGGAAGTGCCTAGCGCAGAACCCAGGAAAGAGTAATTCCTGTTGTGCGCTGGGACAAAAGACTGAACTGCTCCAAGTTTGGGGTCTGCAACCCCAGCGCTGTCCCGGGAGCAGCGACCTCGGGGCTGGCAGCTGTGCCAGGGCTGTGTCTGCCGCCACCCGTCCCCACGCCACGTCTCCTGGCAGCCTCCTCCAGCAGTCCCCCACGTCGTTTCAGGTTTCATGGCCACTGAAGTTTCTGGGTGAAACTCGCTGCAGCTTAGCCATTTCAAAGGTTGGGTTTTTTTTAAATCAGCCTCCATAGACTGCTTCCCACAGTACCGTGGTGCTTGTGCTGGCAGCAACCCAGTGCCACTTGTGAGAGTATCATCTTTTACTTGTCTGCACTGAGACAGCACAAACCGCTGCCTTTCCATACTGTGTCTAACTCTGCATGTCTTGAAATGGGTTGGGAAGAGGGGAGCGGGAGCAGGAGCAAAGCTCGGCAGTGTTTCTGCAGGTCCTGAGTGTGTAATGAATGCAAAGAGGACAGAGAAAGTACCTTGCAGAGTCAGTCATGTAGGTGCGTGCGAGAGTACTTGTGTGCTCTGCTGCAGTAACTAATCCACTGAGGATGTACGACAGCCAGTGCCCGCTGAGCCCAAACTGTAAGTATGTAAGTTAACTGTAAGTTAAACTATGCTTATGACAACTCAGTAACACTATGGCACTTAAATTACAATAGGTATACTATATGTGGCAGTATATTGGCATGCGTTGGCTTTTTTTAGTTTCAGTTTCCCTTTACAAACCACAACTAAAAGGATGGATGGATGGATGGATGGATGGTCCTTCAGTGGACAAGAACTAGTCCTGTTGTCCAGACAGGGCAGAGCTCATGAGCTGTCTTTCCTTTTGTGGATACTGGACTTTTCTCCCCCCTCGGTCCAGCATAACTCACAGGCGTTAAGCTGACTTACAGACATGGAAATGCTTTCGAGTCAGACACAGCGGTGTCTGTCTAAAGCTGCCATCACTGTGAGTATCACTCCTATGCTGGACCCTTGGAGATTCCTGTTCTTAGTTCAGCTCTGCCCAGATAGTGAAGAAAGATTTAGTTCATGTATTAATTTTGTGATGTTACTTTATAGGAGGGGATTGTTGCAAACAGCAAGACAGCTTACTGTCTGCTTTAACCTTGCAAATTAGAGTAACATCTTGTCCTTTCAAAATCAGAAAGTGGTGAAAGAGAGATTATTAGTTTGCTATTTAATAAGATCAAGGGTTTTCTATGTGTAAAAAGAATAATTAAAGCCAGCTGCACTAAAAACATACCCAGATTCAGCATCACTGATTTTTCTCCAAAGGAAAATCAAGAAATGGTATTGCCAGCTGTTGAGATTCTGTTGGAAACTCTAGACACTGAGATACCTGTTTGTATGGTCTCATGAATACATGATGAACTGTGAATTCAAACTGACTGCCATCTCTACCGAGCAGCCAAAGGAAGGAAAACCGTGTTGATTGTGTGCAATATGGCACAAAGCTGATTTTTTTTTTACCCCTGAAAACTTCCAAAGAGTTAGAGCTCCCAGAATTCAAAGTCCAGAAGCTAAAAAGTCAGTTGATTTTTCTTTTTTTCAAGGTAGCTCATGCTTTTCCTTGAAAGACTGACCTAGTATCCTGATACATGTAGCTGGCAGCACCCTTGTGATGACAGCCCAACCTTGCAGCTGCATGTGGGGAAGGTGCCCTCTTGTTAATTATGCCCAGGACCACCTGCCTCTGGGATGGGAGACCTTATCAGGCCTGCGGGGCAGGCAGCCAGGGCTTGCTCCTGGCAGGCTGGTTATGCTGGCTCTTCTTGCTGAGGATGTTGGGTGGCCAGGAGATGCTGAGGAGGGAAGCCTAAGAGGATAGGAGCCAGCCAAGCCAGGAATCGGAGAAATGGTGAAGGACTGCCAGAGCTGCAGCGGGAGAGCAGAGGTAAGGCTGGCTGCAGAGGGGAAGTGTGGGCAGATTTGGGTGGCTGAACTAAATCTAGGGGTGTGACAAGTACGTGTTGTGGTGGAGCTGTCATAGGGTTGGAAAGGAACAGATCCTGTTGGAGGTGAAGATCTTGGCTACAAAGCCTCCCCCTGTTTGGTTGGCTTAGCTGGTGGCATCAGCTGTCACCTAACCATGGGAGAGGATGAAAATGTCGAGTTAGGAAGCAGAAAGCCACAGTCTTCTCCCTTAAAAACAAATCTGAGGATCTGACTGTGGCTTTCCAGCCTTTGGGATTTGCAATGCCTAAAGTACAAAACCTGAGTATTTATTGCCACTCAGCTCTAGGCATTGGTGTTATTAACCACAGTAAATGCAATGAATACAGTCTCTTGGGTTATTGTGTTTCATTACTTGGTGGTGCTAGAGGAAAGACTTTGAGCTCTTTTGGAGAGTCAGGGGAGAATAATGTGGTGAGACACAGAGCAAGGGATCCTCTTCTTTCTTTTCCCTCTTAGGTAAAACAATCAATTTGTTCAGAATTCCTAGTTGGGTTTTTAAACACAGCGCGGCGTGAGTAATCAGATCAGTTGCTATGGTGTTCCACCTTTGCATCTGATGGTGTGAAATGCAAGCTCTAACGGCACTGCATAAAGTTGCTGTGCCAGTGCCATGGAAGTAAGACAAGGCTGCGTATTTTTGCGAGATATTGTGCAATGTTATGGCCAGCAGCCTGCTGTATGGCTGTTTGTATGACATACATGTGAAGGGAAGGTGAGCTGTCATTAAAAAACAAAAAAATTGTGTCACATACATTGATGATCCACTTTTGTACAGTGCTGCTGAGGATTATCCAAGCAATTTGCTGTAAAGGAAAATCCCTTGGCACTAAGAGCTGTATACAACAGTCCAGATCCTCATGCGAGAGTCACTGGGCAGATCGTTACTGCCTCTTGGTGGCCTTCTCACAGCCATCCATATAGAAAGAGTCTGCCAGTGCTCCCAGTCATAGGCAGGCACCTGGGGCTGTGTAGGACCACAGGCACCTAAATGTGCCGGGGGACAGTCTGGGGCAGCCGAGGCGGGCTGGTTTGCAGAGTGGGGCACGCTCGTGGCTGCCCTCCTCCCACCCCTCACCTGCACCATGACAGGACTCGGGTGTATCTGTGGCCCTTGGTACAGGAACCAGGCCCGGGGACTGCAAGCAAGGGGTTCAACTCAAATACTCCTTCACTGTTAAACACAGGGATTAATGGTGCAAAAGAAGGGCTAAAGGACAGGTTGTGAAGGTGCACATGCACTTACAGAGCTATGTAAGCAATGGTTTTGGTTTGGTGCTTTTGTTGGCTTTTTCCCTTTTCATGTGGCTTTCTTCAAGCATGTCGAGTTGTAGGTTGGGTGCATTTGGAGGTTGTCTGAAGGGGCCATATTTAGGGCTAGGAATAAGCAACTCGCATTGCATAACCTTTTTGAACACTGTACTTCAGCTTTTGAAAGATAATTTCAAAACTAACACTGAATTTGTCTCTGGGTAGTATTTCATCAACCTCAAACTCTCTGAACAACTATGTTATGAACTTACATGACGGAAGGTGAACATTACTTGTTATCTTGCCACATTTTGAGCATCAAAGCTGCAAGGGCTCTAAGTCAGCAACTTTTTCTCTCATCTGGATTAAGTTCAACTTCAGAATAGTTAAAATTCTGGTTTAGCTCAGTCACATCGTGTCTGTAGCTGCTGTGCTTACCTGTGAGGCTGAATAACACTTTGTCCTAATAAGCTTGCCAACAGCTTAGCTGTGAAATTCAAACTTTTGCAACACATTGTTACCATTTCCCTTGTATGAAAATGTGAAATTCTGTAATCCAGCAAGGTAAATTATACTGTCTTAAGAATACACAGCTAAACACTCACCTATCAGTAATTCTAGGGCTTTGACAGAGGTGTATTTTCCTGAGGCAGAGAGCTGGTTATGCAGTGACTGCTAGCCTTGTAAAAATAATGCTGGCTTCCTCTTCCAGCCCAGCTGCTTCCCCAAAGGATTCTTCAGGTTAAAAAGAAAATATACCTGGGGCTTCCTGATGTGACTGCTCCTTTGAACCCTCTTGTTTGATGGGGACTGGGCTTTATATTTGACACTGCCCTGTCTGCTTTATCCATGGCTTACATGGTTGTTTGACTGCACCTGTCAGGAATTTGACGTTTAATCACTGGTCCCCTCGTGTGTGAGGGGACCACGGTGGGTGCTCTGCTGCTGCTGGGACACAGCTCCTCTCTGCTCGGTCTGCTGATGCAGAGAAGTGTTCTGCTTCAGGAATAATGTACGAGAAGCAGCCCTCTGAGTGACTGCAGGGGTAATTTCAAAATATCCCTGTGGAACAATTAAATTAATGTAAGCCTTAATCAAACGCCTCTCTCCAGCCAGGTATTGTTCCAGTTTCTGCAGCAGTGACTCCTCAGCAGCTTCTTTTTTATGAATGAAGGGGCTAGGTCCTTCCCACATTTACTTCAAGTTCAGCCCTGCTTTCTGCACAGCTGTGCTGGGCAGTGGGGCAGAGAAGTTGTTGATGTGCAGTCCGGTATGGGCTGTAGAAATCGCAATCTGTTTTTTTAGAATCTGAGTGGGATGTGTGTAAAGGAGAGAAATCAGGACTGAGGAAAACCTGAGCTTTCCTTACCAAAATGTACCACAGAATTGTGCTTCAGTAGTGGATAAAGTATTTAACAACTCAGACCCCTCTTCCCCCTTGGTAAAACAACTTGCCTACTTCAACACTGTCCCTCTAAACGTGACTGTTGCTTTGGCCCTAGCTCATGAGCTAGGTGAAACACCATTCACCTCCAAACTACAGTCTCCGGACCTAGCTGCTTCTGAGTTTCTCCATCGTTTCACAGCTGGTTTCTCACCCAGCTCTGCTCATGTTCCTGTTTGAAGCCAGTCAGTGACCACCTGCTCTGTGGAAACAGGACTGGACTGGCTTGTTTAGCTTGTGAAATCTTTGTAAGCAAGAAAGTTTTTTCTAGGACTTACTGTTCAGAGAAGTCTCAGTTGTTCCTTATTTTGGTATAAATGTCTGTCTTTCTAGTTGAGCAATTTCAGTGTAACTTTAACCTTGAGGCTTATAGAAATTGATTTGGGGGAGGGAATAGCTGTCTCTCGGTGTTTATGTCCTTTGAAAAACTTTAATGTGCTCAAATACACGAACTGCCCCTAGATGCTCTCGTCTCAGGTAGCTGACAGATGTCCCGCAGGTTGTTCAGCAGCGTAACAGGGCTTTGACGAGAAAAGAGTTACGTGAGCTTCTTGTCATGAAATAGTCACCACTTTATTGGAGAGGAAAAGAGGAAAGCTGACAAAGCCGAGGGACACCGGTGGCCGGCGGGCGAGCACAGGCGCGGCCGGGCGGGCAGAGCGAGCCCCGGCCCGGGGCCAGGCGGCCGCGCTCCCTCCCGGCGCGGCGGGGGCGGCTCAGCCCTCCCAGAAGCCGACGAAGAAGCTGCACAGCGAGTGCCACCGCTCGGCGCAGTAGCTCTGCGCCGGGTCCCCGGTGGGCCCGGCGGTGGCGGCCGGCGCGGAGGGGCCGGGGCCGGGGCCGGGGGCGGGCAGCAGGCGGAGCTGCGCCTCGGGCGGCGCCCGGCCCGGGCCGCAGAGGCGGGCGCTGAGCGGGGCGCCCCGGGCGCAGGGGTGCCGCCGCCGCCGCAGCCTGCCCAGGATCTGCCGCCAGTACTGGCGGCTGCGGCCGCCGTAGGCGGGGCAGCGCCGCGGCTCCCCGCGGTAGGCGCAGCTCCGCGCCGCCCCGCCGCCCGCCGGCGGCCGGCAGCTCAGCCGCAGCTCGCTGGCCCCCGCCGCCGAGCGCAGCTCCCAGCTGCAGCGGTGCTGCTCCGGCGTGGAGAACCGCCCCGCCTGCGCCTCCGCCGCCTCCTCCGCCTCCCGGCCCGCCCCGCCGCCGGCGGCGGCCCCCAGGGCGGCCAGGGCCAGCAGGGCCAGGGGCAGCCTCATCTCCTCGGCGCCGCGGGAGCCTCCTCCGGTGCCTCAGCGACGGAGCGTCCCGGCACGGGGCCCGCCGGCCCGCCGCATCCTCCGCGCCCTGCGGAGACACGGACACCGGCGGGCGGGTGCCCCCGCTGCTCCCACCCGCTGCCCGCCCCGGCGGGAGCGCAGCCCCCGGGGTCGCGCCGGGCTGAGCCGGCTGCGGTTTGTTTCGGCGGAGGGGCGCAGAGCGGGCTCGTCCCTCCAGGGTCGTAACCTCCCGGGCTGTTATCTTGTCCCGTCCCCCCCCGCCCCCGCCCCCGGCTCCGCCGATGGCGGCGGGGCCCCGGGACCGCCCCAGCCGGGAAGCCGTAACCCCGGGGCAGCGTGAGCCGGGACACCGCACCCGCCGGCGGCAGCACCGAAGCGAGACCCGGCGCCCGGCAAACCGCTTCCCCAGAGCCCCGTCCTTTTCCCCCGAACCCGGTTTCCCCCCCGCTCTGTCCCGAGGGCACTCACGGCGCGCTGTGGGGTGGCTGCAGGTGCCCGGGGACAGGCGTGCGCGACCGGCTGCGCTCTCCGGCTGCCGACGGCGGGGCCGGGGCCGGGGGTTATCAATGGCCGGGGGCTGCCCCCGCCGACGCCCCTCCCCGGCCCGCCGCCGCGGGGGGACAGCGCCGGGACACGCCGGGAGCTCCGTGCCCCGGCGGCACCGGCTCGTGGGAAGCTCCCCGCCCCCCTCGCTTTTGTTCGAGGAAACCGCACGCCGGGACCGCGAAAGCACCCCGGGCTGTGGCCGAGGGAGCGGGGTCTGGGTGCCGAGTCGGGCAGCAGCGGCTGTGCGAGAGCCTCCCTTCGGGGGACGGGGGTCTGGCGGACGAGAATCGATCTGTTTCTTTATTTTCCTTTGAAGTTCATGGAGTTAGATCACAAAAAGGGAATCTCATTTGGGAAGTAAAATATCAGGGTGGGTTGTTCTGGGATGGTTATTTTTTGTTAATGTGGAGGCAAGCTTCGGGGGTGGGGGCAGAGGGTGGGTGATTAAAAAAAAGTGGCCGAAGTTGCAAGAGAACGTAGATGTGACCTTTGTGTTACCGCACGTTTGGGGATGGGAGATCAGACACCAGTTTTGGGAATCTCTGTTTGGACGTAGACTCTCAAAATCCGCACGTGTGTTTCATGGGCGATGATGTACTTCGCACGTTGTTCCAAACTACTTACCACTCTGACTCTCTTACAAAGACTGAAGACAACAACCCCTCGAGTTCCCAGCAGCTCCCTGCTGTCTCCGCAGTAGCAGATCGGCAGAGGAGCGTGTCCCTGCTCAGTACGCCGAGCCCAGCACCGCACGGCGGAGATGCTCGTTGCCCAGGGCACTTGCAGGGGAGGTCCAGGCTGTCCCCTGAGCTGTCACAAGCTTTTGGAAAGATTATTAATGAGCTCTATATATAGATACACTCATATCCCCCATGTATATTTATACCCTGTATTTACATTGCTGAGGCTATTACACCGACAGTATGATGGTCTGGATAATGCAATAGCTGAACCGCAGCTATCCTAAAGCAGGCAGGGCTGCGGGCACAACGCAGGCTGACACCAGCCCCGGCTCTCGCCCCTCGGCAGCTTATGGGGCAGTGAGGGGCACCTTGCTGGGGACACCCGGGGCCGGCCACCACCTGGGCTGGAGCACAGCAACAAAGCTCCTGGTAGAGCAAAGCTAAAATGTAGCCTTCTTTGCACAAGGAGATAAATGTTGCTGTAATGAAGACCGGGACAGTGACATCTGCTCTAGGCTTTTTTCTTGTGTCATTCCCCCTTTACAGTAACTTCTTTAAAGATCCCCTGTGCTTATAGTAGGGTAAAGTCTGGCAAAGCATCCCAAAAGAGTGCCTTAGTTACATGTGGATATTTGGGGGTACTAGTACCCCTCTAATCTTTCCTCATGGGGCTCGTCTATTTTGGACAAATAATATTCAGTGGGACTCAATGGAGGAGAGAGAGGCTGATGTTGACTCATTTATCTTTCTGTGCGGTAAGTCCTACAAAGGAGAGACTTCTGCAGAGACTGAGAGAATGACTGCTGGAGAAGAGGTGGGATGCATGGCCCTTTCTCCAGTTTGGGGGAGGGGGGAGCATTTTCAGATAATCTCCCATTTCCTAGCTGCATTTCGTACTTAGAGCTCTCCTTAGTTGGTTGTTTGGGGTGGGAGGAAGCAGCAGGGGAGAGAGGGTCGTGAGAAGGAAATAAAATGGCTTAGGCAGCAAGCCGTAGGAAAGGGTTTAGAGCCAAGAATCTCAAGTGGAAGCTGGTATCTCCTTCTGTCCTGGAGTTACATACATAACTATCTCTGAAGGACAAGGCTCAGCTGACCATTAGCTGTGCATGGCTCCTTGCTCGGCATGCTGGATTGTGTAAATCCCTTTCATGGGTGCTGAGGACTTCCCATGGGCTGTAGGAGGAATCTTGGCACCTAACTTAGGGCTGCGGGTACCATGAGGCATCATAAAGAACTGCATTGTGACTTTTAAAACCCTCTGTGGCTCCAGGGAGCATAAGGCACATCATGTGCCTTAGCTTATTAGTCCACCAAACCTTAGAGTTGCTTTCAGATTAAGTTCTGACCACCTGTAATTGCTATATATTATTACACTGAGATCCTTGTCCATTTTCCACATTCTTGCTATCATTTATGCAATGTGAAATGGAGTTGTCTAATATGTTTGAGATCACTTTTATAGCAGGTTATCTTAAGTGTTATCAGGTTTGGAGGGGAAATATTACCATGTGTTTTAATGAACATCTTACTGTTATACTTCTTGGACAGTTTACTTTAAATCTCATACAAGTTACTACTCTTCAGGAACTAAGGAAAGAAAATGAAACAGAATGGAAGCTTGCCTAGCCTCCCCATATAGTAATTTTATCCTCCTTAATCTTCTTTGCCATGTTCCCCTGGTACCTATATTTGCACACACATTTTCCTCCATGATTGAGACTCATCTTTTGCAGTGAAGCAGATGTTAGTCTTTGGTACTCATTGCTTCTATATTAGTTTTCCTGCACGTGCTACAATTTTATCTCTTGGTTTTGATGGGGGGCGGGAAAAGATCATTCTTGCATTACTAAAATCACTGTATCCTCTTGTTCTGTGTTTTCATTTCAAATAATCTAGTTAGTCTGTGTTGCTGCTGCAGCTGGGTTTTGACTTCTGTTTCCCTACCATCCCCCTCACCTTACAATATAACCTTTATAATTCTAGAAGTCAGCTGGTTATGGAGTTACCTTTGAAAACATGGTCAGTGTGCACTGTGGCAGAGATACTTGCCTTGTATCTGCAGGGAGCCTGAAACAAATCTCTGAGGACTTAATGGGCCTGTCCATCCAAGTAAATGAAATAGAGTGTGCTTACTATGTGACTCCTGCAAGGAGACTAAACTGGAAGGAATTACAGATGTACCATGTTGGATTGCAATTTGGACTCCAATCCAGATTCTAACCCAAATTCAAAGTTAATGTGAACACTCACAGGAACAATCTAAACCATGGGATTCAGCTCAATGGAGAGAAGTGTAAGATACAGATCTGAAACACCTGCACAAATCCAAGATTATGGATGCTGACTAAGTAACATGTCTGCAGAAATGCATGTAAGGCTACAGTGAATCACAAGCTGAATGTTGAGACAACATTTGTCATGCAACTGCAAAAAAGGCAGACACATAAATAAGATATCACCTGTAAGACACAAGAAGTAAGGCATGGGCTAAAGCCAGGCTTTGACTGGGGTGTTGTATCTGGTTTCAAGCATTAATCTTCAACAAAGATAAAGATCAACTGGGCTGAGTCTGCAGAAGAGCAATGAGAATATCACAGACCTAGAGAACTTGATTTGATGAAACAATTTAAGCAATGTGCTTGTTAATCTAAAGAAGAAAAGAACTAAGAAGACAAATACAGCAATAGTAAAAATTCCATCACTGCTTAAAGCTGTCTCCTTTTTATGCATCTTTCCATTTCAGAAGTTCAGACCATGGCTTTAATCACACTTTTCGTTAGCCAATGAACAAATTATCCTGTTAAATTTTAACTCTGAACCGAAAAATTTATATTCTGTTTATAGGCCACACCACCCACATTGAAGATATTGTACAGGAAACTGGGTTAGGGCTTTGACTTCAGGGTTTTGAACTTTGAAAATTCAGTTGAGTTAACCATTTGTTTTTTATGAAAGCTCCAGTCACTGTGAAGAATAATACTTATTTCTCTTATTCTAGCCCCTAGGATTGCAGCAACGATTGTTAATGATTGCAAGAATAGTTTTGCTTTACGAGTGGAAAGTAGCCACAGTCTCCAGCCCTGTCATTATAAGCTTGTTTTCAGAGAAGTGGGTAGTGTAAAGAACACTGATGATTCATAACAAAATTATTTTGAATATACAACATGAGCATAGCTGTGTTTAACCTACGTGTTTGAGTTATCAGTCTGATTTCTTCTTACTGGCTCAAGAGAATAAAATCATATTTAATGTGGTAATAAGCACTGCCTACAGAGAGATAGACTGACCTTCTCAATTACCTGGTTTTGTTCAGGGCGAGTCAAGCTCTGCATGGTATAAAAGACAAAAACTGGTGGCTGAAGAGCCATGCAGAGACAGATTTCTCAATTTAGTCATGAAAGAGAATAAAATATTACCTTACACTGGGAAGGTGCCCAACAGGCCCATTCATCTCTGCTGGGTACCTCAGAAGTTCAATCCCTAAAGGGTATTTACTGGCTTCACTGGTAGAGGTGTCTAATGCTTCATGTCCGGTTATGCTGGAGGTTCTTCTGAATGCAGACAGTTGTAAGGTCCCTCACTCTGAGCTAGAACACTGCAAGGCAAAGTCGTGAAGCATTTTTTTATCATCATTCCTCCTTCCATCACAAGCTGGCAAATTATGGTGACTACTGAAAAGTTTTGTACGATTATTTACAGGTTAATATATTATTAGCACCTTTGACATCCAGATAGCTGAAATTCTGGGGTTTGTGTCCTATTTCCAATAGTATAGAAGGAACAAAGTGAAACAAGCATTTCCTTACTCAAATTTTCCTTTCTTTTTAAGTCTCTTCTAGATCCTGTTTGTTTAAGCTCTTCTCTAGGGTCAGACTGATGCCTTTGTCCAGGTTTTTGGCATGTTTGTGTGTGGGTTCTTTCCTTCCCTGCCAATAAAGTTCCAATAAAGTTCAACCCAACCTTTCATTTAAAAGATGTCTTTTTGCAAAATGATAGGAAAGTTAAAGAAACTGCATAGTATTGATCAGAGATTAGCAGATTTGTAAGTCAATGTCTTATGCTGCAGAATCTGTTTGAAACCATCTGTATGCCCGTCCTTCTGTCAACAGATCATGCTGCTGCTGAATGCTCTCTTGGAAGCCAGGCCATTGCAGGGTGCTTCAGAATCATCCCAGAATACAGTTTTTCCTCAATTCATTTGCTTTCACAAAAAAAAAAAAATATTCCACATATGTTTCCACCATCTTTTCCATCTCACATTCGCTTCAAGTTTTTTCACAAGCTGGCCTGAGTCATTCGCCTTGTGTTCTCCAATGCTGTGTTTTTCACACTGGAGTTCAGGAAATCATAGTGATTTCAGTTTTCGGTAGTGGTTCCTTTGCTCCATAGGAACTGCTTTGTTCCTTGCACCATGTGTGTATTCCTTTCTTGCTTTGACTTGTATATTCTCAACTCGCCTTGTTTTATTTCTGATTAGAGATACATAACTGCATGCTCATTTTTCCAAGCATGTAATTTTTCATATTTAAAATGCCACCTATTTAAATGTTTTCTTCTATAATCTGCCTTCCACTGTGAGGATGCTTCTTTTCAGTCATGTAAAGGTTACCATGCTTATTCTTTACCTTCATAAGTAAACATGAAGTTTTTTCATTTCTGTTTCTCAAATGTTTGTCAAAAGAGTCATTGTTGTCTCCTTTCGCAGAGAACCCCCGTGATCGCTATTTCCTACCTTCATTCTTCACTGTATAATTAATGGTCTGACAATGCCCCTTGTTGAGCTTGGTATGGGAGCTGCTGAAACACCCCTACCACTCCAGGCTTTTCTATCAGCTGATCAAAATTTTAAGTCTTGTGAAAGGCTGAACTTCAGCTTTGCCTTTTCCATTCTTTAAGCTCGTTCAAATTAAATCAGCCTCTGGCCTCTAATAGTGAAGGAAATCACAGAAAAAATTGATTTCAGCTACTACTAAACAGAGGACTTCATTAGGATACCAAAAAAGACCATTTGCTTTCATAGAACTTATGGCTGGTCATCCTACAGGCAATTTAAAGAAGCACAAAACATATTCCTCATTGTTGTAGTAACACGCATATTGACCTATATGTAATTAAAAAAACATGCAAGTACTGTAGAATGAAAATGAGTTGCCTTTTAAATTGCTCTTGGCCACTTATTTTGGACACAGGCGGGGGGGGGAACCCATTTAATCCGAACATTTCTAGAAATGTGAAGTGTTAAAATTAACTCAACAAATAGTCTCAAGATGCATTTCTTTGCTGTGTTTCACAATGTGGTGGAGATGGCCAACATGCTATGAAAGGCTTATTTCATCATTTAAGTGAGAAGAGTAGCTAAAGAGTGGGGGGAGGCGGGGGGAGCTAAAATGATGCGGGAGATCAGCTATTAAAATGTTACCAGAGAATGCTTGTATCAGATGGTGTGAGAGAGCATTTTTATTCAAGAAGCACCAGGCACAGCGTGAGGATAGCAGACGGCTGGTAATGTAAAACCTGGTACTGCAGCATGAACTCCCCATTCGCCATGCGTGGGAGGAAACGTGTTGTACAGATCACTTGGAAAACTCAGAGGGGTGGGATTGCTTCTTATTTTTCTTCTTTCTGTGGAATGCGAGGAAATTTCACATTCTGAAAACGTAAGTTGTGAGGGTTTCATTAACCAAATGTAGTTGCAGAGCTTTTAAAAAAAGGAAAAAAACCCTAATTATTTGACAACCAAGTTGTAACAGAAGACTTGAGTTCTTTAAAATAGATTAAATGCCTTGTGGTTTGAGTAAAAAACTTCAAAGCTATATGTTGGAATACAAGTTGGGAAAAAAAAAAATCTAGAGCAAAAGGTCTGATCTACCAGGTTCCAGTTAAAATTCCAGAAAACCTAAATGGCAAGTTTATAAAACACACAATAAGCTGACCTGGTACGTTTAATTTTAGTTAATAAAAAAATAATAGAAATAGCCTATTTTTTTTCTGAAGAAAAATGTAGCATGGATAATGCTTTCTGTATATCATCACAGTAAAGTACCTCACCTGAAACTGGAGCAAGTTCAGACATTTAACTTGTCCAGACATTCAGTTTATTAGAGCTTAATTCTCTTTCCAACTGCTCACAAACTGAAGGCTGGAGATTGGCTTTCCATGGTGTGAGCTGATATGTAGACTGTTACAAGGAAGAGTAAATGTCAAAAGTGGTAATTATGAAAGATGTCATGTACCTAAAAGGTGGATGGTTTTCTTTAAAAACAAACAAACAAACAAACAAAAAAACTAACCACCACCCAAACAAACAAACCCAACCACAACATTTTTGTATGGGTTATGTTTATTTGTATATTGTGGTTTTATCTAAAGATCTGAGGTAGTGGGGAGAACACTGGTGTATTAGACACTAGCAAACAATGAAGTTGGCCCTGCCCTGTAAATTAAACTGATTTTTATGGGGCAGAAATACACAGGCTATACAAGCCCACGTATACTCTGACAACTCATGGCTCTTGTATTAGATTTTAAAACCAGTTTGATATTGTGTTTTTTAAGTAGAACTATACTATGCATAAGTATCAAATAGAAAACCACACCATAACAAAGAAACATCAAGGAAAGACACCTGATTAAAAGGAGAACTAAGAACCTAATATTAATAAAAGCAGATGAGCAGCATATTCTTGCTTGTGTGTGTAAAGGCTTGCTCACCTTTACACTACACAAGCCACCCAGTTTCCAAAAGGGTGTTTTCTGGTTTGATACAAATGTGCATCCTGTTACCAAGCATTTGCGGCAGGCACAGTTTTGCAAGCAGTTCTGGCATTTTCTTTTGTGTGTTGGAAAATAGGGTATTTTATTCTTGTGGTAGAAGATATGGGATAATCTGCCCCTAAAAGCGAGTAATAGTAAACACTGCACTTGTACATTTTTACCCATCTGTTTTCTTGTTTTAGTTTGCTATTGCTAGCTCTTTGGTCTTGATCCCTAAAAGCCCAGGTGCACCGTAGCTTCTGTGAGTTCTGCTGCCAGGCTCTGCCTGCACTCATAGTCCTAACACGTCTACGAAAGGCTTCTGGCACACATGGTGAACTTCACGTAGGCAGTTGTGGAAAGTTTGGAAGTGATAACAGAATTTATACCCAAAACATAATTTTCCCTTCACATATCATAGCTGCTGCTCTTCCCAAGGAATATAATTACTTTCCCCGTTGCCTTGCTTCTGTCAATATGCACCAAGGGATTAGCAAAGTAGGATAGAATTGGACAACTGATAAACTGAAGTTCCTTCTCTTATTTCCTAAGCATGACAAAAAAATCACTCTAAGAGATTTCCCCCCCCCCTCAATTTAGAAAGAAAAATGAATCACAAAACCTAGAAACCTTTTTTACACCTGTGCTAGTGCTTCAGAGTTGTAGAGAAATAAGTTAATTCACCCCCTTTGCTCTCCAAGGGAGGAAATGGGTATTATTTTTGTGGTACATATACAACAAAACTGAAATGGAGGTAGAATGTGTTCCCATCCCTAAATCAGGAATGTCAAAAACCCAGGCATCCTGGCAGACAGCCAGACAAGCCTATCCCGCTGGAGATGTGGGCTGGCTCTGGCTGTATTTTGGTGAGGTCCAAAGGAGAAAAATCACATAAATGAAGTCCTGCCCTGACACTCTGCTGCTGTCCCTGTGCTGCAGCCCACTGTCCCCTCTGCTATGTGGTGGACTACATCGCTGGGTGACCACCGAGCCCCCAAGCAGGACCTGGGACTTGTTAAGCCTGGAAAGGATCATACTTTGGGGTCTACATTTCAATCTTTCTAAAGACCTGGTATTTCTGAAAGAAGCCTTCCCACTGTGGACTGAGTGCATCCAGAAGAAAGCTGCTTGTTGGAGACAGGAGATGAGGTGTGCGGAGTGTCAGTTCCATTGCTGGACAAAGCACCGTGTGCATGCACTTTGCCCTTTTGTGCAATCTCTCTACATCCAACATGGTCAGCTATGTGTCTTCTCTTCTGTTAGCAGATTATAGTTGCTTTCCCCTTTCTGCATCCTGGCCTCTCTGGGCCTAAAAGGCTCCATTAGAAATGGAAAATATTTTTTCCACACCCTGGCTTATTAGGAGAACATGGCGATGAGACCTTTATAATTACCAGGTCAGGTGGTAACAGAATCACAGCAAATACCACAGTATCAGGCAGGGAAGGAACTGCTTGTAGTGTATGGAGGGTGCATGGTAGCAAGCAATATAGAGCAGTGGGATTGCATGCAGGCAGACTGAAATTTAGGAAAAAACTGTTTTATGGATACAAGATTGCATGATGTTAGATGCTCAGCCTAAAGGCTATCAAAATCACAACAATTCTTTCTTCTCAGTACATCCAGTTCTTCCAGGTTAACCCTTTGGGGGTGCTGCAATTATGTGTATTTTCCATTGTAACGTGTATCAGTAGACCGAAGTTATAAAAGTCTCCATTCCTGGAGCAATATACCATGAAGAGCTTTTTTCCTTTCTTACCACACATGATACCCTTGCCAAGAGTGATGGATCTTCTGCCTCTGAAATCCTATAGCCGAAGTAAGAATAAAATGTTAATGATGCAAATTGTCTGTTGCATTGACAACGGACTATAGCTGAGGCTAAGAGACAGTGATGAGCATTTCCTGAATGGTAACGTATGATTTTTCTAAGTAATACAGAAATATTAGTGTCAATACTCAGTGGTATTAAACTACATGAAAATTTTCCTTTGTACTGCTGTTCTGCCTTCAAGGTTATTTCTTTTTTTATTGTATATAGATTTCCTTCATCTTCTGTCAGTGTGTTTCCCAGGAATGACTCTTTTGACTGGACTGCAGGGGAGCAGGCATGTTGTAGCAACACCTAGGGAGAAAAAAATATATTTGGAAGCATGAGACTTGAGGCATTGTTTGAACTCAGCTTGTGCCACCCCAAAATTATACATTTCAGCTTTATAAAGTAAGACATACTAAACAACAACTGAAGCTCCAGAAGACATTTACAATTCAAATTTTTTGTCTGTCCAGCTTGCTTGTCTCTGAAAGTTAGGCTTAAATTCACAAAGGGGATTATTCAGAAGCAAAATAAAATGTTGTTTCTATTAAAAAAAAATAGAGGTAATGCATATTCAGATAAGCAGCTATTATGCGTTATCTGGAAGCAAAAGTGATGGTAGTATTAAGTGCAGTGACCTGTGCTTCAAATAAAATCAGTTTATTTGATTTGTCAGATATCAGCACAGCACAAAAGGCGTTACACTTTGTCTCTATTCCCTTGTTCAGAGACTAGCCCCAGATGTGCTAAGATGGTGCCTCTGAGCATCATCATAGCAACTTTTTACCCCACCTCAAGGAAATGGCTTCCACTACAAACATCTTTAAAGCTACTTTATGCTCCTTCGGTAGCATAAGTTGTCAGCAGTACAGTGAAAATCTAGCCCCTTTTTGAAAGAAGCCTGCAGTAAGCTGTTGTGTCCCAAAACCACCCTATTGTTCCCAGTGATAGTTGCTCTATGTTATGCTTTCTTGTGTCTTGTAAACACACATTTTATGAAGTCATTTAGGCAGCTGTCTTGAGAGCTAGCTATCTTAATACCTATTAAAATCTAGCATTAAAAGGTTCTTGAAATGCATCAGTGGTGCAGAATTTTTATTGCAGCTCCATCAATGAAAATTGGCTTTGTTTTCAAGAAGAGTTTTCCTATGAGTAAAATGCTCCTAGGCTGGGTTGAAAAGCAGTCTAGGTGGCCGGACTGGCCCTGTGGTGAATACCTGTGGTCAGTGCTAAAGCGTTAAGACAGAACTGGGGGCCTAATGATATGCAGCTGGAAATGAAAAGTGGGGAAGGAAGCAAAAGCAGTAGTAGTCACTATTACCTTATAAAAACTGTTTGAAAGGAGAACATCACACTGGAGGAACATCTGCATAAATGCAACAGCAAATGTGGCTTTTGTTGTTGATGGCACTTATCTAACAATTTGGCTTCTAAAGGATTCTCCTCTTCCAAGCTTCTTCACGAACACTGTGAAGAAGACAGCGGGAGGGCACCGTCAGTCACGCAGCAAAAGAAGGCGCAGTCGCAGGCCCAGCACGTCGATTCCCTGCAACGCGCTGTTAACAGAATGGCTGCCGCAGCAGGAGCAGGCAGCACCAGGAGTAACGCAGCCACCGTGCCGCGTGGGAGGACACGAGCAGAGCGCCTCAGGGATGTCCTGTTCATGTGGAGCAGCCACTGTTCCCAGGTGCCAGTGCTCTGGGAAAGGGACAGGCTTTTGAGAATATGGGCAAAGTCTTTGCTTTTTTTTGGAGGTCCACCTAGCAGAGCAAAGGATTTCTTTTGACCATTGCTGTGGGTGTGAAAGACCTAATAGCAGCAGTGACTGTAGCAGAGGACTTTCTGGGTTATGCTGGTGCAGATGTTTCTTTTAAGCTCTTAGAGCTTTAGACTGAATGCTGGCAGCACACCAAGGAGGTATCAGTCTGGTGCTACTATAATTCATGGCTTGGAAGCACTGGTACTACAGGATAAGCATGCTTGGAGTGGTTATAGTTATCAATTACCACTATCCATTAATTTATTGTCACAATGTAGTTTGGAGCACTAATATTCTGCTGTAGTCCAAAACAGAAGAGATAAAATGTCTAATTACCAGTTTGCTGTTTTGAAACTCAGCTCTGTTATGTTTCCTTTCCTCTGTTAACAATTGCGCACCAAGACCACTTGCTGTGATGTTGCCTCTGATGACTATATTACTGCTTCAGGCGTTAGTAAACACTCTATGCTCTGTGTTGTTTTATGCATTCATTTATTTGAACTACTTTGAAAATTGGTAGTTCTTATCACTTTGATGGTTTATATCTTTTTATTTTCTGCAATCTAAATGGTAAGGTTAGAGAGACTTTTCAGCCTGACCATCAAACAAAAGCGCAAATGCAACTCTGCATACATAGTCGAGGTCATTACCTCTTGTCAGGTTTTTAGTATGATCTCTAACTGATTCAGCTTTGTTACCAACAGCAAAAAATGGCAACTAGTTTGCACGCTTGCTCATGTTATCTCCTGTGTGTTACTATCCCGCATCACTGGGGTTTTTTTCCCCTTCAGCTAGTCAGAGTCTAGGGAGTTTTTCCTCTCATCCTAAAGTAGGTGTCTTCACGTGGTCCAATAAATCACTCTAGACATGTTTGACTGTTTGGCCCAGATCTCCATTGATTGTCATAGAAGCTCAGACAACTTGCTCACATATAGTTACGACCTTTCATGCAAAAGTCATCACAGGATTTGAGCCCATGAAATAGTGTATATAAACTCCATTCAGCCAGTTCAGATTTAAATACGAAAAGAGTAAAATGAAGTGATGTGTTCTCACTGAGGGTGGGTACAAAGATGATTTTAATTAGTTAAAAATATATTAAAATGTTGAACTGCAGAAAACTTTATGAAAACGATCTTTAAAGAAAAAGGGGAACCTAGCAACGGTTGCTGCAAATTTTACAAATGGAAATGTCTTATCACTACCTAAACTAAAATAAAACTGGCTCAAGATGAAATTCTGCTCCTCTGGTTGATGAAGTAAACCTACATTTTCCCTAGCATCCTCATTCATTTTATGCTATGCACATGTAAAGGTCCTGAACGCATGTCCACACTGCACTTATTGCTGTCGGTAGTGCCACTGATAGGCAGTCTTCCTATCATGTAGCTAGTTAACTTAGAGAAACATGAAATACAGGCAGAAGCCCTGGGTTTTCTAAAGTGTCTTGAATGATTAGACACAGGTAGGGATCGTGGAGGGATAACAAGCCCAGATCAGGATTACCACAAGTTTTTTCAAGCCAAATATGCGATAAAAAATCATTACTTGAACATCTTTGTGCCTTTCTTTGGTGTAAATGCAAATAGGTTCTTAAGAGAACTAGAAATCTGAGGAGTAGGCCATGCCTATGGGGCGCATCCTGCTGCATGTCCCTTTGCAGTGGGAAAGGCGAGAGGATTCAGGAAAGTGAGTTAAATTATAACAATGAGATAAATAAAGTTAAGAGTTATGTGGTGGGAGTCTGTAACCATGGTGATGAAACCACTTAAGTACATCAAAGTCCAGGGGGACTGGCCTGATAGTGCTTAACATCCAGAAAGCCACTTCAACCTCCCAGGTGAGGAAAAAAAACAGTTTATGAAAGATAGATAATTCTTCACAAAAGAACTTTTACTGAGAAATACTCAACTGATTGAAATATACTTAATATTGTGTGTGTAGGTGCATCCTCTGAAATCCAACACGAGGCATGATTTTGGCAAAAGTAAAATAACAGATGCTTCTGACAACCAAGTTGTATAACAGATTTCTCTTTTTGCTACCTAGGTCAGCTGTTTCTCATGGAAATTAAAGTTTAACTGAAATGTTAAGGCATCAGCTTAGTATCAGAGGGATAAGAAAAAATATATACGGTTGAGGTATGATCTTGTTTTCCTTTACATTGATATTTCCACTGAATCCAGCATTTGTTAAAGTTACACCTAACTATAAACTTGTGGAAGAGGTATTTTTGGTGTGGTGTTTTGTTTGTTTTGTTTTGTTTTGTTTTGTTTTTACCTTTATCATAGCCATTATATGTAATAGTTGCTAGATCAGAACTACTTAATTCATTTTCCATTTGTACATATATTTGGATGGAATTTCTAAGGACACAATGTTATTTAGTCTGTATTCAACTCAGCAAAACAAATTGCACCAATTTAGCAAGAAATAAAGGGAGGAGGAGGGAAGACTAATTTTGGAAAAAGACTATTTCCTCTGATGCCTTGGAAATATACTTTGCAATATATAAGGACTAATACTCCTCTGCAATATCCATGTCTGTGTGCATTTGTGAAGGAGAAAGAAGATGGGGAAGGTGGAAAATTTTCCCTGCAGGTTGGGTACATGGGAAGGCTTTCAGTCCGAGGGGAGGAGGAGACTGGGAGGACATCTAGTCTTTATAGGTTTTGCTTACTAGGGATTTTGCTAACAGAGTTTCTTTGAGAATGTATTTTTCTGTTGTTATGGTTTGAATTGCAGAATTGCCCCAAGGCTTTATGTTTTCTCATGCCAAGTGACACATGCTTTTTCAGTCCCTTTTCATTCTTGGAACTCATATGTGTAGAGGCAGTGCTGCAGCTGTAACAAGCTGCTTAAAGTCAATGGCAATCTCTGAAAATTTGTGTGCAATACAAAATAAAGCCCTACATAAATAAGATGACAGGCAGGCAGATAGGCAATAAACAACAGAACACAAAAATGCAAGCATAATGTCAAGGATGCATGTGTGTTGCAGTTAATCTTTTTAAAATATTGCTTAGGAAACAAGATGAAACTCCACATCAACGTGGTGCTCAAGCACACCTTTGCTGTCCTACTGTTGCCTCCTGCTGCAGAGGTGCTGCATGTGACTGGTGGCACTACCTTTGTTTTTAGAAACACCACCCTGATGGCTGGTTACTGAAATGTTGCCCGGCACCTCTGCCACACAGGGCTGTGGGACCAGCCTTGGCCTTTCACCAGGAAGGAGTTCTTGTCCTTGCCCTGCTGTATCTCCAGCTCCAGACAGCCCTGCCTTGAGGTTTAAGTTTCCTTTTCCTTGAAGAACACTGTTTACTTTCTAGCCCAGTTGTCTAAGAAGGCGTGGACACATGCATGCACATATCTGTCTCCATTTACCACCATGCTTAACTTTTAAACCCAATGAACAATTTCAGAGAAATCTGACAGCAGGGAAAAGCTCTCAGCTGGATAAGCATCTCTACAGCCACCCAAGGAGGCTACAGAGACATTACCCCTGTTTCTCACATGCGAGGTAATAGTGAGAAGGGCTGCTGTGGTAGCTCAGCTACATAAGCTTTTAATTGACCACGAGAAGTTTGTATTCATTTCAGTTGTGTAATCAAGAAATAGGATCTGTTGGCTGAGAACTTTGTAGACTGACAGAAGGAAAGGGAGTGGGAATTATTTGAACAGAGAAGGCACTTGGAATGCATTGTAAAGCCCTACCACGTGTCCTTTGCTGAACTGGAACATGTTTTGATTCGGATGTTTAGACATTGGCTAATAAGAGTGTTTAGATAAGGTATCTGTGAGGCTGGACTGTTTTGACACCAAGACTATTTAAAAGCTATTTTTTAGGTCACTGTGATGTTAATGGTATTGTAAATGTGGAACTACTAGGCGTGGAAGTGAACTGCTTTTAGTCAGTGAAATACCTTACATGTATTGTGGTGAATCCATAAAGAAGTATATAGATTTGATGATCTGACTTATAAAAAGTGTGTTTGAAGAATAGCCATAGATCTCCCTAAAATAATACTTTTGCCATTTGTGATTCATTTTGTCCTGCCAAGCCAAGAAAGTTGTGACCCAGAAATGGATAACAAAGTGCTGCCAAGTTTTTGCTTTGGAAGGTGTTTCTTTTGAGTGGCACTAATGGTGTAAATAGGAAATAATTTTGCCTCTTAATTTCTGCTGCAGTAAATGTTTGGCTTTTTGTAATAATGTTAATATATCTCATCAGACTTGAACCTAACAATGCTAATTGAATCTTGTGTAACCTAACACAGCAGCTTGCCCTGTCATGAGAAAAATGTCAATTAGAAATCACAGTTAATCACTAGGAAAAATTCTTGGGAAAATAAGTCTTGCTCATTTACTGTTCACAGAACTGCGTGGTCTGTAGTATGCTTAACATTCGGGAGCCTTCCCAATCTAGGCAAATAAAAATACATACAGTATCAATATTTATGTGCTATTAAATCAGCAACAGCAGAAGATGTAGTCTGAAGGGCTGTGTGGTGTAGCTTTCATATGAAGTAATTTCAGTAATATGCCACTTAAAATGTCTATAAACAGTTTATAATATGCAATTTCTGAAATTTATTGCAGCCTTGAACGTTACACTGCACTTACTTACTACAATGGACCTTACAGCTGTAAACTATTGTAACATCTATCATCTGCACATCAGTAATGACCATTATCAATTAGATACAAACAATTATTTACAGCATCACTTACAAAGAGCAATTTTAAATTGTCCCTTTAAAAAGCTTCAGTAAAGATCAGGTTTTTTTTTTTTCAGGTAAATATCCATTTATTTTCAGGTACAATCTGACCTATTAATGAACCTTATTTAAACTATAGCCACAAGCACTGATACAAATAGCTTTTTCCATTCTTAACACAAGTAGTTTCATAAATCAAAGCTACCATGCATTTCTGAAAACATTATTCAAATATATTCATTGCTTAATTTCTGCCACCCACTCAGTCATATGCTAAGTTTTCATCACTGTGTAGTGAAGTCCAGACTGCTTCCTGGGCGAGACAGCTCCCATAGGCAGGGCAAACCTTGTGAGAAGGTAAATCTTTTCCTTCCAACAGATTTATTACTAATAATAAGACTGTACACACACTAAAAAAAAAAAGCTCCTATGCATAATAATTTCATGTGCGGCCTTGACTGTGAGAAGACTGCCTGCCCACGAGAAGGAAGATGTGTGTGGGCAGGGAGAGTTAACTCTCTAAGGGATGGAGCCAGCTGAAGCTCTTGCAACAGAAACAGAAGTGTAGCAGGCAGTGAGGGAGCCACCCTTCAGGACAGTGTCTTACCCGGTGTGTCGGTATATCCCCAGGAGGGGTTTTGGTGTAGAGGGGCTGAGATGAGAAGTCTCCTACAGCTCTAACATATAGTTTTGGTTTTTTGGAAGAGAGAAAAGATACTGACACTCTTACGATACATGTTTCTGATTTGTGTAAGAAGGAAGAAATGTAACAAGGAAAATCCTCTCACAAATTGATTGACCCTTTGTAATGGGAATCCATGTACAGTTCACATATGATCACCTAGAAAATAATCAAAGGGAATCAAAACAAAAACCACAGATCTTGTATCTCTTTTAAGGAAATACTAGGTTTATTTCAGGGTTGCTCTCCATATGAGACACTAGGCATGCTGAATGATAGTTGTTAAGTGCTAGGAAAAATGGGTAGTCACTAAGAGAAGAAGGGAAATATACCAATGGAGTTTCAAAGTTCTTACCTGTATGCTTTTTTGCCTTCAAGAAAACAGCTATGGATCATTGCATTAAAAAAAAAAAAAAAAAAAAAATCAAACATCTTAAGCTCAATGTTTAAGGAGTTGTGTTGTCGTAGTGAGCAGGACTAGAAAAGATCTCAAGAGACCATTACACTATGCCTCTGCCCCAAGACAGGATTAGCAATGCCAATGTCATTTCTGACAGATGTTTAGCGATGTCATCTTAAAGACTTTTACTGAGAGAGATGTCGTAACCTCCCTAGGCAATCCACTCCAGTGCTTAATTATCCTTAGGAATTTTTTCCGAAGTCTTGCCTTGGTCTTTCTTACAGTTAAGCCCACTACCTCTTGTCCTGCCAGTCTTGGCGATGAAGAACAGATTACAGGCACACCCAACTATCCATCAAGGCCACGTTCCTGAAAAGATCAGGATAGCAGGAGCAATTTTTCCCATAAGAATTAATGTGATGGGGGAAATGCATACAGGGACTTAAGAACTACACATGGTTTAAATTTACAGGGAGCAGGATCACTGGGAGGAGAGTCTGGCTTTTCAGCAGTTGGCTTTTCAGCATGGATCACTGTTCTGAAAGATATCAGCTGTGCCACTTATAAGAGTGAATGTCCAAAAAAACCCTTGCAGTGTAAGCATTCTTGATGTCTCTTTCTGGACAGATGCATCTTCATCATCTTCCTTAGATGAATCAAGGTCAATCAACTCAACCACAGGTGAAGGACAGAAAAATGGGGTAATGCTGGTGGTTAGTGGAGCACAGTATTAAATGGTCAGCAGCAGAACTCCTAAGTGGTGGACAGAGAAGTGGGGGATAGTGAGGTGCCACAGTATTCCCTTAATGTCTGCTGAACCCTTTTACACATACAGAAATGATCATCAAGGTCCCCAAGTGTTTTCTCTCCTGCAAGCCATCCAACACCCATTTGCTCTTCCTTTTGCTGCTGTTCATGTCTACAGGTAGTGAAATGGGTTCAGAGAGATGACCCGGTCACTTTTTGTTTTGTGGACCAGCTGGCATTCTGGAAGGATCGGCTGCCTGAACTAGTAGGAGAAAGAAGGATTGCAGCTGCCTCAGCTGATAGCAGCTTAAATCGCACTGGAGTTGTAGTGTTAGTTCTCAAACACCATCCTGCTGTAACTTCAGCCTAATACAATACTACATTTTCTAACATATTTGAAGATGAGAAAGATCCTAGCTCAGTATCATTAAGCCTGGATGCCTAAGTTTGGCACCTGAAACTGTGTTTGGGGTCCTACATAAAAGCCACTTAATTTTTCAGGGTTTTGAGCCAAACTTTTGACTCAACATAAGATAGCGATGCTTTAGTAGAGCATTTTTTATTTAAGAGCCTCAACACAGATTCAGACATGTAAATCCAGACAGGCAGCTTTGAAATAAACACAGAAGTAAAACCAAACACAAACCTTTAAGACCAGAACTACGCACCTGTATGATGTGAAACCATGAGAGGAGGAAATGGGTTTTAGCAATGAAGCTGAATCTAAGATTAACTTATCTATGTAAGATTATATTATAGAGTCGCAAACTATGGGTTGTTTTTATTTTGATCTAATTATCTCACTATTCTTAATAAGTATCACAAGTTTGATTGAAGCGTGGGGGTGAAGAAATGCATGGGAAATGTCTACTGGCTGTGAAAGCAAGTAAGGGGTGAAGATGGCTGTGGAAAGAGGTTAATAGGCAGCTGCTATATGCTTTTGGAATGGACTTCATATGCCCGTCACCCCTCTGGCGTAAGAGCAGCAGGTCCCCATCCCTCTGGGGTGGGACTTTGTTTGCTGGGGGACGGGCGTAGCTTACGTGGAGCAGAGCGAACTCTCCCCGTGGGATGGCTGTGTGTGTGAGGAACGCACAATCACTTATCCCTCTGGAACAGGGCGATGGGGTCCCTCACACCAACCAAGCCCAGCACAGCGGGTAGTAGTTTCCAGGGATAGCTCTGCCTTGCAATCCAATTGCAAAATGGCTGGCACCTGACGACTCTTGGGGCTGCTGCCAGGGGCAGCCTGTGTCTGAGAAGTCACAGGCCTCTTCTCCATAGCCATCTCCTCACTGCTGTCCTCCCCCTGAAGGCTTACGGCATGGGGTACGGGCTGCACCCAGGCAGTGACGGCAGGGACGGGTACTGACGATGAGGCAGGTCCTTCCTTCTGGCAGGTGGTGTCATGGTGATAGGAAACCAGCTCATTGCTGAAGTTGACCCTCTCCACAGTGGATTTGGGTGTGCTGCAGCAGAAGCACCGGCAGCCCAGCAGGTTGCTGAAAGCCCGCCTGAAGTCTGCATTGAAAGCATAGATCACTGGATTCACTGAGGAGTTGGCCCAGCCAAACCACACAAATACGTTGAAGGTGGTTTGGCCAACACAGGGTGACTGTCCTTCATGGTCACTCTCCAGCTCAGGCTGGCAGAAAGGCAGCAGACAGTTGAGCAGGAAGAAGGGCAGCCAGCAGCAAACGAAGACTCCCATTATGATAGAGAGGGTCTGCAGCACCTTGGTCTCCTTGCGCAGGGAACTCCGCAAGGAGGAGGTGGGCTCCTTGCCGTGAGCCGGCCACTGCCCCCCTGCTCGCTCGAGGGTGGTGATGCGGCAGATCTGGGCCTGGGCAATCCGGTAGATCCTGGTATAGGTGATGATCATGATGGCCACGGGAATGTAGAAGCTGACAAGGGAGGAGGTGATGGCATAAGTGCGGTTCAAGCTGACATCACAGCGGGGCGTCCCAGGCAGCCAGGAGCCTGGATATCTCATGTCCTTGGCTTTATGCCAGTGCAGCTGCACTGGGACGAAGGAGATGAGGATGGAGAGGGCCCAGGCCACGGCTATCATGGCGCAGGCAAGGCGCTGCGTCATCCTGCGCTCATAGCGAAAGGGGCTGGCGATGGCCCAGTAGCGGTCCAGGCTGATGATGCAGAGGTGGAGGATGGAGGCGGTGGAGCACATGATGTCGAAGGCCACCCAGGTGTCACAAAAGCGGCTGCCGAAGAGCCAGGAGCCACCGGCCACCTCGGTGACCGCCTTCCAGGGCATCACCAGGAGGGCCACGCAGAGGTCCGAGACGGCCAGCGACAGCACGAACCAGTTGGTGACCTTGGCGCGCAGGTGGCGGAAGCGCAGGACGGCCAGGCAGACCAGCGCGTTGCCCACCAGCGTGCTCAGCACCAGGGCGCCCAGCAGGCACCCGGTGAGGGCCCGCAGCGCCCGCGGGTCGCCCCCCGCCGCCGCGGTCCCCATCAGGGCCGCTCCCCCGCCCGCCGCGGCTCCGCCCGCGGGGCAGCGCCGGCGTCGCTCCCCGGCGGGGAGGGGCGGCCCCGCTCCCCCGGGCCCCCGCGGCCGCTCCTGCCGGCGGGACGCCCCCCGGGGGGGCGGCGGGACCCCTGGCAGCCGGCGCCGTCCGGGGCTGGCAGGGCGGCCGCCCGCGGGAGCATCTCTGTCGGCCGCCCCCGCCGCCTGCCTCAGTTTCCCCCGCGGCGGCGGCGGGCGGCGGGGCGGGCTGCCGCGGGGCTACTCACCGCGCCGGCTGCCGGGGCCGCCCGCCTTCGCCGCGGCTCCTCCGGAGGAAGGGGGCGTCCCGCCGCGGAGCCGCGCCGTGCGGGGGGACCGCGGCTCTGCCCCGAGCGCGGGGACGGGCGAGCGGCAACTTTCAGCGGCCTCCGTGTGCCGCCCGCCGGCCGCTGCGGTCCGGGCGCAGCCGGGGGCGCCGCGTCCAGAGGGAGCCGGCGGCCGGGTGGGGAATGGCGTGGAAAGTCCCCAGGATCAAGCGACCTTCGTCACTGCACGGAGCGAGGTTTCCCCACAGCATCGCCCTGGGAAGAGCCCTTTTTCAGTCTTCCGTGTGTGCTTGCGTAAGTGTCAGGGACGAGGATCCGGCGCTTTCCAAGTATCTCCTGCTTCTGGAGACCACACTCAAATTTCAGGTGTCTTAAAGAGCAGGATAGCATTCGCGTCTGTTTACACTGGGAATGCTCTCAGATCTGGGTATTAGAAGCTGTGTTGCCACCAAAACAGTATTTTTCTATTTATTTTTTGTTTTGAATTGAAATCGTATGTAAAGAAACCAAAAGCATAGACACCTAAGACATCTCTGGTTTGGATTTGTTGCATTTTGGCAGAAGGTTGGTCATGCGTTTCCTCAGACACAAGCACCCAAAACCTGCCTCTTTATTTTTCAGCCAAAGGTGTTTTCTGATGTATTTTAACAGTCTTCCGTTTGCTGTTATAATAATATACATGTTATGATACAAATGCCTTGCATATATTTACAGCTTACTTTCAATAAAGTATGCTAATGCAAATAGGGTATAATCCTTTATTTTGGAAGAATTTATGCAGTAATCCTGTCATGAGTAAAAAAAGAGGATGTGAATAGAAATTATTAAGTCATGTAATTAATTAACATGGCAGGCAGGTATTTCTTTTTAGATGAGGTATTTTATATTTTCTTTTTGCCTCCTAATTAAAACTGCTTCATCCACTAGTGCCAATTCGAATAATTTTCAAGCCAGTAAGTATCTGATTTCCATTGTACTGTTCTGGTATTCTCGGTAATTAGAAGAGACTGGAAATTTTTTAAACAAATTTCAAACAGCAAAGCCAGCATCTTAGCCTGTAAAAATCAGCATATTTTAGATAAACTAGCTGGATTGTACCAGTTCATAACAGATTGTTAACATTTGGTCATGTTTTTTAAGATCCTAGTTGCTTTGTGCCTTGGAGACCACAGTCTTCATAATGCAGCCCACTGCGTTATTCCTGCTGTGACACTGAAAATTGGAATACATTTCTTGTTAATGTGTTTGTCTATAAGACTAACTCATAATTCAAACAATTTATCTACAATCTTCTCTGATAAAATATATAGTTTGTTAAAACAGTAGTAGCTGTCAAAGTAACACAAGCTGTAGGATAAGCGCCAGCTCCACACCTTGTCTTACTTGGAACCATCTGTAGTTCCACGTACATGGATTTTGCCAACATCTGCAAACCACAGTAGGTCTCTGATTTTCATTCCAACACTAAGGACTAAATCTTAGTTTGTAACAATATCTACACACTTACTAATTTGACTCAATACATTTACTCTTATTTAACAATCAATAAAATGACCCTGAAGAACAGAATATATTTGTGAAGAATTGTAAATGGGACAGTAGATGGAATTACGGCAATATAGCACTGGAAAGGAAAGAGCAATGCTTTTGCATATTCAGCAGATAGTAGTGCTACAGGGCTCTGTAGCAGAAGCTACCTAGCATTATTCTCATAAAAACAATTGTTTTTAGTGTCTCTGTGTATCTCCATTTCCCAGGATCTCATTATGCTTTACAAATATCTCCAGCTCTTTTTTAGCATGCATTATAAAGGGAAGTGTACATGATCATGCTGTTTTGCGTGCATATGTTTTTATGCGAGTGCCCTACCTCCAAATTTTAAGCCTTTTGGCTGAAGTAAAATCTGACTGAGAGGTAGATGTCTCAAAAAATTAATTTCCTACAGTTGTAATTAAAGTAGGTATCTGGGTAGAAGTCAGAACCCCTACTAATATCTTCACCGATCAGAAGGTTACGGTGCAGACTCAACCCTTATGGAACACAAGAGAATCCACACAGAGGGAGACATTATGAAAGCTCTTATTCTAAAGAAAACATCAACAGACACATTCGTCTTCTTAGATACCAGAGGATCCAACTGCAAGATGCAAATGCTTAAGAAACTATACAGTGAGTCAGTGGCAAAGACAGGAATAGAAACATTGCCCTGCTCTTATTCCTATATTGGGCATGGTGGAGTGAAGCGCAAGCTTATCAGAGAGGGAGGAAAGAGAGACACGGGGGAAAACACAACGCTGTGTGAAAATCAGTGTGTGCAGTGAGTTGAAAATGCTGTAAACTTTGATTTTAAGGCCTGTAGCTATTTCTCCAATTAATCTTACTTGGGATAGAATAGGAAGGGTCTGAGCAGCATAAAGTAAAAAATACTGATGGACTGGATAAAAGGGTCGCTTGTGACTCCAGAAAATTTGAAAGCTCATTCCATCTGTGAAAAAATAAACTCACACAGAGAATATATGTAAAACATACTGCAATGTGTATAATGTCTCTATATTGTATGCTTTTTAAATGCAGTCACTGTATTCAAAATCTCTCTCCCTGCAAGAAGAGAAAGAAGGAAGCCTGGGTAGACAGACCTATATGCGAAACCAAAATCAGTTTCCTTCTCCCTCCCCTTTCCTTCTCCTTGCCTTAATTCTTCCTTGTAAAACTATCTCATGCTAGACTCAGTGCTCACATATTTATAGCCCATATTATGATTAAGAGGAGATCTGATTCAGAACTTGAAATAAAGCCTTTGATAGTTTACTATGATTGCATTTGGAGCTCATGCCTCTGTCTAGGTCCCTGATGTGCTAGCTGGCTGGACAACTGAAGCAGGTTAAAAATCCATGCTCAACAGGCCATGATATTTCAACCCAAGCCTCGAGGTGCCTCCTGGAAGGGCACTGCAGTTCTCGTGTCCCGTGCTGTCACGCTGCAGTCTGCTGGGGGGAATGAGCCTCCAGCAGGTTAATGACAGGGTCCGCGCTGTGCTTGCAGGCTGCGTGCAGACTAATGCCAAGTCTCTCTGACGTTATGTGGTCTCACGCAGACAGCGGCTGTAGATTCCAGCCACATTTATCCAGTGCCAGTCATTGCTGCTTTGTCAAACAACTGATGTAATACCAACAGTGGTTAATTAAATAGTTCATTTAATTTTGAGATCTTGTCGGAATGGGGGATCATTATTATAACCAACTTCATGAAGTAGTATCATTTAATGGAATGTGATCACACTGTGTAAAGATGTACTGAGGTACTGGTAAAATGATGTTCTGAATAAGTTCTCCTCCTTGCAGTCTGAAAAACCGTTGATAGTATGTCAGTCAGACTAAACTGGGTTTTGTGATTGCCTTTGCAGCTACTTTTGAGGACTGATTTTAAATGTCTTGGAAGAAAATGTCATTGAAGGCAATAGCATTACATCTGAAACCAATATGATTATTTGTCTATCCATCTCTGCATAGCTAGAGAATCTATCCAGTTTTGTACATGTGTGTGTGTGTGTACACTTATCATCTTGGCTTTATGTATTCTATGCATGCTTTCGATGCCATGTGAGTTTTATGAACTTGATCATATACTGAGACTGCTAATCTATTTGTAGAGTGAATTCAGCATTTACTGTTGAAAATCAATGACCTTTTTATTACAGAAATATGGATTAGCCGTATGATAGAACTGGAAGTCACTGAATAATTCATTGTTTCAGAAACTGTCTAGACAAGTTAAAGAAAGAATAACTAAATCAACAGCTAAGTATCAAAAGCCTGTTTAGTCTGTTCAGGCTTAACAGAAATAATTTGCATGTGTGATGTCCAATACAGAGTCCACTGTGGCTCTTCACATCACTTGAAGTTAGTATGGTTCTTACAGTGATTTCACTATGAGCTGTTTAGTAAATCAGCTCTTGAGTTTGGAATACCATTAGAGTTAGAGTAAGGAAGAATAAAAGTGATATAATGTCTAACTAAATTACTTTTCTGGGAAAAGCGCCTGGCTTCTCTCCCAGATACAAAGGCCAGAGATGTCAAATTCACTTTTTGGAAAGGCCCTCCAGGAATCACTATATGATAGCTTATGAATACCAGTCTGTGGGGACGCTGTGATGCTTTCATATGATCTCATTTGGAAGGCAGTCCCTACTCACAATTGGGATTTCGTGTGTCAGGGTGCTAGGAGAACAATAACTACGGGTAAATGGCTTTTCCACAACACTTGCTGGCATCACAACGCAATGGGTGCTCAGCGGTGAAGATGCTGCCTCTTGCGTGTTTGGACCATTAAGTGGCTAAACAGATTTCCTTGGGAGATAAAGGGAAGTTTCTTAATTTTTTTAGCAATCTCTCATGAAGGATAATATTTAAGGAATTTTAAATGTCAAAGAATAATTGCCATCAATTCTCCCTTGTTGCTATTTTGGCTGTATCAAGACTGTATTTTATACCAGCTCAGCAAGGGATGATGTCTCTTTGCAGAAATTTTGTGGATCGGATCCTTTCCTACCACAATCAATAAGGTGTTTTATTGTAGTGTGGTTGACAGATTGACTGGATGCAGGGTCTCTGCATTATCTGTGTATCTGTTTTATGTAATCTAAATGGAGTGGTTCTATGTTCTTCTACTGACTGGATCATTCAGGCTTTGCCTAAATTGAGCTATAGGTGTGTATTGCAGCATGCTCCAACATCCTTATCCAGACCAGGAACTTCATTAGAGCATGCCTTGGCTCCCTTCCCGCTGTCGTACCTGAGTTTCCTTCCCATGGATGCCAGCGTGCCCAGGGAGTGACGGGGTTAGCACATGCTGGAGTCTCTTGCTGCGGCTGGGTCAGGGCATATCTTGGACGTATACACAAGAATATCTGGACCTAAAAGTTCAGATATTTTTAGAGTTTTAGAGTTTGTGGGCATTAGGGGCCTGATATAGTGGCTTCTAGTAGATATGGAGGCATTTGGTTGAGAGTTTACTGAGCTATCCTTTTCAACCCAATGTCTTGAGTAAACCCCTCTCATTGGGAGTGCCTGGAGACGGCACTGTAGAGTTATAATTTAAATACAGGTGCACTGTTTTGACCCTCCAGGTCTCACACAAAAGCTCCATATTTTTGCTAACAGCCTAACCACTTAATCTGTAAGTGCTTTCAGAGTTCTTGGGTATGCCACCTGGACTCATATGCTTTTAAAATGATAGGATTGCTCAGATTTATCTTAGTGCCACTCTTCAGTCTGAGAGATTTCTTTATTTTCACTGCTAGGAAAGATTAGGTCAAGGGTAGCTGTCTTCTCATCATGTTCTCCAGTTTAGAACTGAAGTAGAGAAGACAAGATTGTCCTTCCTAGGGCTGCCTACATCTTCTTTGGTTACTCCCTTTAATCTCTGGTGATGCAGGAAACGCACAGACCCATTTAGGGCCATACCAATGCTTCTAATTCCTTTCTTGTCCTCTGTCTGCTGCAGTTTACTATTCCTGAGGCTGTTTTCAGTAGTTAGTTTTGGAGCTGGACCCCAGAATTCAGAAGGACTGCACTTTAGCTTAGCTATTGCTGGGCATTCATCATTTAGCCACATTGGGTTTTGGCAAATTGCTTTCCTGGTACACACAGGTACGCACCTGTTTGAATGTCTCTGTGGTTTCCTTAAGCATAGATAGAGCTAACGTAAGGATTCTGCCTCCTTCACTCTTCCCTTATTTGAGCATTTTTATTAGTTTTGTAATTTTATGGAAGTCTACCATTTCAAATATAATTAATGTGTTAGCATATAACTACTCTAAATAATAGATACTGTAAATAACTCTCTTGGTTTCAGCTGGGATAGAGTTAGTTTTCTTCTTAGTAGCTGGCAGAGTGCTGTGTTTTGGATTTAGGATGAGAATAATGTTGATCACACACTGATGTTTTGGTTCTTGCTGAGTAGAGTTTACACTAGTCAAGGACTTTTCAGCTTCCCGTGCTCTGCCAGGTGCATAAGAAGCTGGGAGGGAGCATAGCCAGGACAGCTGACCCAGACTGGCCCAAGGGCTATTCCATACCATGTGACGTCATGCTCAGTATATAAGCTGGGAGAAGAAGAAGGAAGGGCAGGACATTCGGAGTGATGGCGTTTGTCTTCCCACGTAACCATTACGTGTGATGGAGCCCTGCTTTCCTGGGGATGGCTGAACACCTGCCTGCCGATGGGAAGTAGTGAATGAACTCCTTGCTTTGCTTTGCTTGCGCGTGCAGCTTTTGCTTTACCCATTAAACTGTCTTTACCTCAACCCGTGAGTTTTCTCACTTTTACCCTTCCGATTCTCTCCCCCATCCCACTGGGGGGAGTGAGCGAGCGGCTGTGTGGTGCATAGTTGCTGGCTGGGATTAAACCATGACAATAACAAAAGAGTACAAGGTATATCTAAGTGATAAACTGTTTGGATTTTTTAATAATAGGTGGATTTAAACATTATTTTAAAAACTATAAAAATAAAAATGTGAAGACTGAAGCAGCATGGAGGTCCAATCAACTGTCATTTAAACTGCAACTTTAACGTGAACAGCATGAAAGAGAACAACTAATTCAAAAGGGTTTGCTTTGTGAAGCAACGTTTCATAACTGTGCATTTAACCTGAGCTATCTTACTTCAAATTTCTATTTAATCTTTTCTGTTAGCGATAAATACACATAAGAAAATTTAACATTTCTGGACTTTTTCCTTCAAAAAGTCAAACAAATGAGTTCAGTATTGTGCCAAGAAACAAGCGAATACTTACGACTAAATAGAAAAATCATGCTCATATTTCACCACAGATAATGCTAAAAGGAGTTTTTGTCCTTTATTTTAGTCTGCTGGGTTAGGCTTAGTTTAAAGGCAAAATCCATCTTTTGAGCATAGAATCATAGAATCATTTAGGTTGGAAAAGACCTTTAAGATCATCAAGCCCAACCGTTAACCTAGCACTGCCAAGTCCACCACTAAACCATGTCGCTAAGCACCACCTCTACCCATCTTTTAAATACCTCCAGGGATGGGGACTCAACCACTTCCCGGGGCAGCCTGTTCCAATGCCTGACTACCCTTTCAGTGAAAAAGTTTTTCCTAATATCCAACCTAAACCTCCCCTGGTGCAACTTGAGACCATTTCCTCTTGTCCTATCACTTGTTACTTGGGAGGAGAGACCAACCCCCACCTCGTGACAACCTCCTTTCAGGCAGAGTGATAAAGTCTCCCCTGAGCATCCTCTTCTCCAAACTAAACAACCCCAGCTCCCTCAGCCGCTGCTCGTGTGACTTGTTCTCTGGACCCTTCACCAGCTTCGTTGCCCTTCTCTGGACACGCTCCAGCACCTCAACGTCCTTCTTGTAGTGAGGGGCCCAAAACTGAAAAGAGTATTTGAGGTGCAGCCTCACCAATGCCGAGTACAGGGGGACGATTACTGGCCTGCTAGCCACACTATTTCTGATGCAAGCCAGGATGCCATTGGCCTTCTTGGCCACCTGGGCACGCTGCCGACTCATATTCAGCCAGCTGTTGACCAGCACCCCCAGGTCCTTTTCCGCCAGGCAGCTCTCCAGCCGCTCCTCCCCAAGCCTGTAGCGTTGCATGGGGTTGTTGTGACCCAAGTGCAGGACCCAGCACTGAGCCTTGTAGAACCCTGCATTGCATATTTTCAATAGGTCACCTTTCATGATGGCACTTTTCTGATCAGCTTCGGTAATTCAGCCCATCCTCCAGGGAAGTTCTGTGTTGATATCACACTGATAAGCTCATCGTTTTGTTTTCTTTTATCAAGATATTATTCCTTCCGTTATTCTTCAGAACTAGCATAAGGGAGTCCCTTGGTTTTTTCCTGTTTGGTGTGTTCTCAGTGGCTTAGCTTTTATGAGCTCCCTTGGCTTGTCCCTCCTCAGCACAGTTCTAGTTAGCTGCTTCCACCAAAGAAGCTCAGATCAGAGAACAGGGCTCATCACCCCTGGCCCTCCACCTTGGACCTTTCTGGGAGGGTGCCAGCGGCTGAACACTAGTATTTTTCATTCAGCACCTTCAAAGGCAATTACTTTTGAGTGGGGTACCCTTCCCAACTCGGGCAGAGATGAAATGCCCAGTGTGACATTTAGGTACAGTCCAAAATCCAGAAGGTAAACCCAGAAGGTTTAATGCCCAGGCAGCCCTGGGACAGTGCTCTTGCCTATTCTGATCCTGAGCAGCATTCACTGACAGCCATGAAGCACCCCTGTAAGGCAAGGCAGCGTACAAGCTGACTGGAGTAATGTTGGGGCTGAGTTGGCTCCTGACACAGCCCATAATTTAGGAGGCAGAAAGATGGTTTTAATGTAGTCTTTGCCCTTTTACACATCAGCTGTATTTTTGAGTTGCACAGCACAAAAGCCAGCACCTTCTCTATTGAACAAAGCAACATGTCCATGGATTTTATGACAGCGGCTGCCTTTTTCCAGAGAGGCAGGGCACAGTAAAGAGCTTTTTGATTTTGCTTTTTAAACAGAAATGCAAAATACATTACATTGCTATAGTAATCAGTACCTACGTTATTTTAACCAGTTTTTAATCTAGATTAAAATAATGAAGATAATAATCATGTGAAAACCAGTCTATAATAAAGTGTTGACTATTTCAAAATGCTACCTCTGTATACTTTAGGATACAGACGCTTCATTGATTGTCATTGCATTTATAAAACAAGCTTTAAAATTAAGATTAAAAAATGCAATCCATCACATGTTTCCAATAGAGGGCACACACAGCACTTTGCAGAATGAAAAATTTTTGAAATCTACTCTTACTAACTGATGTAGCAGAACTGTTCCCAATCATATTCAGATTCCTATAGAAATTAATAATTTGTGCTCCACTTCCAACAAAAAGTTATCTGCTAAGTTGGGAATGTCTCTCTTTGGTTTGCTTCAGAATATGCAAATTTTAATTATTCAGAAAATCAATGTGAGTTTTCCTTACTTTTTTTGCCCATGTCCCCACAATGCGTAAATAGTTTTTTGAGAGAAGATGTGTGATATTTTCAAAGGGTAGACTGCAAAAGGATTTTCTGTCTATAAGGGACAGTGCTGAGCACTCAGCACTAAGAAGTGCAATTTAATCTCTACTCAAAATTATCTGACTTTAAAGAATTTCAGGCAGCCACAGCATTGCTTTTTATTTTGTTTTGTGTTCACTTATTTTAGAGATATAGTGAAACAGAGCTTGTCAGCAAGCTGCAAAGCTTTCTAGCACCCAGCAGATGTGATACATGGTAGCCGCTGAATTTTGGTGTTTCACAGGACCATTTCAATCATTAGAAGTCTGCATGCAGCTCCTATCGGAACTGGTTGGACTACACAGTCAGACAACACAGAGATGATGCACAATTGTTTCTGTCCTGAAGAGATGACCACGCCACTGCCACCGGTAAGGCTTGGTGCTTGGATAATCTGGGTTTGAGGAATAACAACAATTAGGTACACAGAATGTAAGCAAGACAGAAGTGATGCCAGGAGGCAGATAAAAGCCTTTTGAAGGCTTCACAACCCTATATTCACTCTTCTTTCTTTGAAGATCCCACATCCCTACAACCTATCCAACCTGTCTTTTAGAACAATCTTTGGATTCCTCTCAAACACTCGACAGCACAAACTTTCTATTATCTAAGCTAGGTTATTGCCATACTGGCAAGCAATGGCAAGCCTAATTTACCCACTTACTGCAAGCTCATGGCTGGACTACAGCATTTAAAGTAACTGGGCATTGATGTTTAAGGACACTTACAGGCATGCAGGCACAACAGTTAAGCTCTCCACTGGCCACTTCGGAAACTGATTCAGATTCAAGTTCTTGTTCTTTATCTTCAAGGCTTTCCCAGACTTTTTGCTGGTAAAGACCACAATAAATGTTCACAGTAAAGATCATGTTTAATAACTTCTTGGGAACTGTCCCTGGTCAGAAAAAAAATCCATCCTGCAGGAGTTGCTTGTTTGCAATCTTTGCTCCACAAGTTCCAGCACCTCACACATCTTGCCACCTAGTGCTCCATGTTTCTTCTCCAGCAAAAGCTGAGAAAATTAGTGTTCGAATACAAAACAAATAAACAAAAATCCTTGTCTGTAGTATGTGCTTCTTTCCCTGTGGCAGAACATGACAAATATAAGTTGCACTGGCTACATCTTGATCGCATGACAGGTACTTCCCATGAGACACTCCAACTGTTCAAACTGGGGACAGGTCCCTTTCAGTCTTTTCTTGGCTTTCCTCCTCTGGAAACCATTGCATGCAGAAGTGGAGGCACGATGTATGATTAGCACTTAACATCAAGTCAGGATAAAATGAGTTATACCCCTGGAATTGAGAAATGAGAAGCGTTCCACTGTCCCACAATTCAGACATAGCCATTATCTAATGGCTGTACTTACACCCATTACTTAATGCAGTGCTGGATTGGGACACTGCAGTGATGAGCATAGCATAAAAAAACTGTATAGAGTAACTCAGCAACACAAGCTTTCAGTGCTGTCTGGAAAATAGCTCGGGATATGTGTAGAATGCAGTACTACATAACTAGAAGGTGATATTTCTGCACAGTAAATACACACCTCATTTTTTTTTCTCATTTACCTCATCCCTTATTCTTATCCATCCATGGTGCCAAATGTTGCATGTTGGTTTTTATAAACAGGCAAACATTTCTCAGTAAATATACTTAACAAATGGCCTTAATAAATAATACACTTAAGAAGTTTCTCCCCTTTTGTACAGTCTGGGATTAGCCCCAGTCGTCCTGGCTGTGCCTGGCTGCAGCATTTCCTAAGGGACTGTCTCCCAGTTTAGCACTGCTTAAACACGCAGCAGTAAATTGAACCTTACCCTTTTCAACCACTCCCTGTTATTCTGTTTGCCCAAGATAAGGGAGACCTGTTCTTTTAAGGATAAACTCTTGTTTACTACTATTTAGGACCTCGTTCAGCATTCACAAGCAGCAGTTTGTAAACTGAGGTAGGCAATGCCTGCTTCCAGATATTTATTCACGTGTCTGCATCACCCAGCTTCATGTGCTGTGAAAGCAACAGGACTGCTAGGGCTGTAAAGTAACATGGCAAAAAAAGTAAGCTATTTTTCAGCCGTATCACTTTCTCAGTCTGATTCATTGCATTGCTGCACGAACAGCTGAGATGGCATAACAGCAGGCAGGATTAGGAAGGTGAATGCATGACCAGGAGCTGGGACAAAGGAAGGTCTGTCACACCAACATTGCCACTGAAAAATTGTTCACTCTTTCTGCCATTTGCTCTTATACCCCCTGTGACAATTGCTTCAACTTTCTGCGAAAGGTTTGAAAGCTTCTATGCTGGCCATATCTCAAGAAAATAATTTATAATGAAATTCAATTAAAAGATTTCATCTGTAAGTAGTCCAAAGCCCATTTCAGTTCTCACTGAATTCAGGAGGAGAGACTTTCAAGTTTCATCTGTTTTTCTTAGTGGACTTGACTTATCTTGCCACTAAATTTAGTGGACAGAATTCCAGAGTGCTCCAGACCTGATGCTCAGTCTCAGCAACATTTTACAGTCATGCTGTATATATATATATATATATATCTATATCACCTGTAGGTTCAGGGCAGCATAAAATCAGATCAATTAGATTACTCCTAAATATTTGATATGCACTTAGCTTATGAAGCAAAGAGAATGTGTTTGGATAATGCAAAGATGGAGTCCTGTTCTCATAGCCCCCAATGTGCATTAAAACACTTTTAAAATTTAATTTTAATTTAAGAATATAAATCCAATATGACTTGGCAAAAAATTAAAAGGAAAAATCCCAAGAATCCATTTTTTTTTTTGCTGCCTATATTTTATCAGCCATAGAAGTGATTTTATTAGCATTAGTGACACAGTGAGCAAACAGAGTACAAGACTGAGGCAGGAATTTGTGATAAGGTTGTAATCACCATGGGAGAGGACTAACAAATCTTTATCAACTACCTATTAACTTCAGAAAAGTAAACAAAAAACTTATAAAACACTCTCCTTGCATGTGACAATAAATGTTGGTAGGAAAAGTGCAAAGTAGAGTTCATGCAGTTGTATGAGCTCCCACAAAAACGTTTACTGCTGTGGGCTAAGGACCATGCTGATATCCTGCCTGAAAGGGTTGAGGCTGAATATGTGTGATTCAAAATGGCTCTAATTAGTGGATGAAATAAGTAAAGGAAGAACGTTGTTGGTCCTAAAAAAACCACAAACAAACCCAAAAGGGTTAGGTGGAGAATAACTGGCCAAAATACTCTCAGGGAAGGGAGAAAAAGGCTCAGATCTCTGCTTCATTACAGTGACTTCCCTTTCATTTCATCCCAAAAGTGTGCCTCCACTAACACCACAGGGTTACTGCCCGAGTGAGTGAGGATCCCAGGCTGAGGAATGTGAGATCCTGTGTTGCCTGTTTACCCTCATCTCTTCCTTTTCTCCTGCTTCTTCTGTGTCTGCTCTCTGCCAGCTTGCACCCATTCCTTCAGTGGATCTCAAAGGGTGGATTTGAACAAAAAGAAAGAGAAAACTCGCAGTCTCTGTGAAAAAAAAGAGGTTTCTGGCATGCAGATGGACAGAGCCTGTTGATTAGGTAAGTGTCTAAGTGATTAGCTGGATAGAAAGAGAAAAATAAAAGCCTTTTGGATCCTAACAGAAGCAGATATTTTTTTTTTTCATTTCTCTCTTCTGTTCTGTTAAGAATCAGTGTAATTACATTTCTGTTTTGGATGTGGCAATAAATACTTCTATTTGTTTTTATCTTAACCTGGTTTCAGCATGGGTGATTTCTAGGTAACTCTCTGTCCCTATGGGTTTATTGACATTTAAACCAGGAATATTGGGATATGCTAGCAGTCTCTAGCTTTTCAGTATCTTGATGGTGAGAGCCAGAGGGTATCAGAAAAAGTCTGTACATAGGCATGTCAGTACATAGGCCAGTCTGGAAGTGGGCAACATGGAGGTTACATGGAAGGAGAGCCTTCCAGCAACTGTCAATAACCTGGAAAGCCTTCTAGCCCTTAGCAGAGCAATGGCAAATATACTTACCCCACTGCAGTGCTCAGGGAAGTTTTGGCACTGTTTGAACCACAGCAAGCATGAGCATACACAAGCAAAGCACCACAGGCTGAATTATCTTAACGCAGGTATACAGTATGTTTGATCCACGAGCAGAGTAGTTTAATTCGAGCACTGCAGCACAGCTGGGAGTGTGCTAAGGAGAAGCTGGGAGTGCGCAGGAGTCTGCCAAACATCATGTCTCTGAACATCTTAATTAATTGTTAGTTATACTCTGCGATGAGATCGTGTCCAGAAGGCATTGCATTAAAAGTGCAAACTGCTATTAGTGGGGTGCAAAGATGTTCTTGCCAAAGTAGCATTTCCAAAGAAATGAGAGCCTCTGGAGTGAACTGCCAAAGAGCACAACTATATTGCAAATGGAAGAACATCTGAGGTTTTGGGAGCCCTAGGGTACAGTTCTTCCTATATATTGATTTGAGGAAGCCATTCCATATTTTAATTACAGAAGTAATGAAACAGCATAGGGAAACCACCAGCTACATATTGGTTATGCGTGTAACTATTAAATGCGTATTTCAGTTATCAGCATTGGTTGGCACAAGAGGTAAACTAATATCTGTGGCCGCCTTAGTTGTTCTTTTGAAAAGGAGAACGTAGTGATGGGCATTGGCTTATTTTTTGTATAGTTTGTTGATTTTTTTTTTTTTTTACAGAGTAGTGTTGTTTCTCAGCACTTGGGAACAAATTACAAATTGACAGTTTCCTCGTTCATAATTTCTGGAACTGCAGAGAGTGTCTGATTCGTGAGCTGCAGATGTGAGCTGGAAACTTACATAAGAACATAAGAAAAGTCATTCCCATCAGTCTCAGCGTCTGTTTAGCCCAGTATCCTGCCTCTAAACCAGAGGCTAGGGCTCTCTTACCACTGCTAGGAAAATGCTTGAGTCGCCCTGGGAATCCAAGCAGCTGCACAAGCTTTGTCTTAGTGGCCTCAACTTTGAGACAATGGATGAGAGCTCCTGAAACCACTCTGAGAAGTCGCACACTGACTGAACCTTGCTAGATCTCTCAGCCAAGCACTTTCCCCTTGAATCCCTGTAAATGTTTTGCATCCATAGCATCTAGCTCCAAAACTTCCCCTCTCACTCTTTCCTAGGAGAGGAAGCCCCTTGCCTGTGTGTTGTCTGTGCTCTCCTTTCGTAGACAGCACAGATGGGCTTGTGAGATTGATTTCAAGTCAGCTAACCTGCCTTTTAGAGAAGTTCTCTCTCCATTGCCTATAGAGGGGACCTGTAAAAATGTTTAGAAATAGGGAGGATGAGCTCTCCATCTCTTGGCCTCCATACAGGGGTCCCCTGAAGTCCCTGCACGGCAGCCATATGTAAAAGTAAGTGTATCTCTGTAGGAAATCAATGACACAGAAGCAGATCACCTGTCTCCTCAAATAATTTACTATTCTTTTCCTTGAAGAAACATAAGTAAAGGAGAGAGGAAGGCTGCCTGGAGCTTAGGCTACTATATCTACCATGGTAGATAGCCCTGGCCAAAACAGTCTTGTAATGACTGGCCAAAACAGTCTTGTAATGATTCTGGAGTTCATAGGAACATTCTCTTTGCTTCTCACTACCAGACCTGTTATATAAAGAAAATTATTTTTAACAATTTAAGGCTTAGCATTTTCAGTAGCTCTCCTGGTGTTAAAATTTACTGCTTTATTAGGTTTTGTGTGCAGGCATTCAAAATACAAAGCTGCATCATCTTCTTGATGGCAAAGTGCTAGGGATAAGAAACAACTTAGGTGTTTACTTTTCTTAGAACAGCTTTCTCAAGTCATATTCAATATCACAGCTGGCTGGCATTTGCATTGGGATATATTAATGCTAGGGCTAGTCCAAAAATCTCAGATATCTGGCCCCAAAGAGGACAGATGGTTCCTGGTTTATGGCAAAGGCATGTTCTTGAAGAGACACTACCAGCATTTGATGAGCAATCTAGGAAAACAGGGTGTTACTGCAAACTAAGAATGTTTATGGTAATATTACTTTGCAGGCTTTGTGATCTAAACTCACTGGGTTAAAATGATGGTCAAGAGAATTGTAGTCACAGCCCTTTTTTTGTTTTTGTGGTAGAGATCAGTCCTGACAGACCTTTGAACTTAACTACTAGATACTTTTGCTCAAGGTGTTAAACATCTGAGGTTTTTAAAATTGCATACTAGACCTGAGCCGCCATGGAGATGTCTGTCTGGTGGGGAAATCAGATCACTACATTCTGCATTTCAGCAGCAGCTTCTTGTTCCTGAATGAATGCCTTACGATTTTCTCAGTACTGCCAGTAGCATTGCGTGAGTCTAGCGAGGTGGGGGTAGGCCACTTCTCCCAAGTAACAAGCGATAGGACAAGAGGAAACGGCGTCAAGCTGCACCAGGGAAAGTTTAGGTTGGATATTAGGAAAAACTTCTTTACCAAAAGAGTAGTCAGGCATTGGAACAGGCTGCCCAGGGCAGTGGTTGAGTCCCCATCCCTGGAGGTATTTAAAAGATGGGTAGAGGTGGTGCTTAGGGACATGGTTTAGTGGTGGACTTGGCAGTGCTAGGTTAACGGTTGGACTCGATGATCTTGAAGGTCTTTTCCAACCTTAACGATTCTATGATTCTATGATTCTAGTTCTGCAAGGACCACACACCAAAGTATGCAACCATGTGTTTTTAGCACTGCTGACAGTATACTTTGTCATCAATATTTGCAAGATTAGATCCTTTGCCTGCGTTCACAGCCTCCTTGAAAACAATTGCCTGCCTTATGTTATCGCAGGATATTCCTTATGCTTTGAACTTGGGAGTGAAAAACGGTCAGCATCACTAAAATCCATAACTGGATGGGGCAACATAGATCAAAATGGAAACCAGAGCTGAAACTAATGACCTAGAATTGTGCTCATTATATGAGAGATGTGTGACATTTCCTAAGTGTTCAGACCTTTGAAAGGGTGCAGTTAGAGACAGGGGCTATTCCTAATGAGGGACGGTATTGAAAGGTCAGCTGTCAAAAACAGTCAAGGATGCAGACAAGTCTAATTCTCTGTTGCTGGTGCATTTAACAACCGAGAAGGCTGCCTCTCTCAGGCAGCAAGTCTGGGTCACTGTAGCACACTATAAACCCCTGGAACAAGGGGCAGGGTTGCAGTTCGTGCAAACCTTAAGTAAGGAGTATTGAAAAGCCTTACATTGTTCCTTACATGTTATTTTAATTGGTAACTCTTTGAAGCAAAGTCTACACACATTATTTATTTGTACACTGTCTCAGCAAGGACTTTTTTAGCTGAAAGTTGTACATGCTGCTTGTAACATAAAATAACGAATCCAGTGAAGATTGCTTCCTTTCTCTTTCAATGACTAACAGTGAGAACAAACTAGCCAGATGCCTCTCACTTAGCTCCTGTTTCATATGTGTTCTCTTGCTACTACCCCAAAACTGGCACAGCACTCAGAGCTGACAGCCTTCTAAGGTAGAAAAGATACTGCTGTCTTCTTTCTGACATCCAAAATGCCTGGAGTATCTTCTCCATAGCTGACATTTTACAAATTGAGCTAGAGGTTTTGTTACCACAGAAAAGTTTTTAGCAAAAGAAAAAGAACTCAGCTTCACATTTATGTAACGTGACTCACTCTTTCTTCACAGAATCTTACTTGGTAAAGTTGCTTCCTTCGTAAGGGTCACCTTAGAGAGGCAGGAGGACAAAGGATCTTATCACATGCAAATTGCCCTAATCAGTTTGAGGACAGTAAAAAATCACTGCCTAATAAGTTATTCACAATAGTCAACTAAGCAGCTATTTTCACTAATAAATGATGCCGTTTCTCATGTGAATGTGTCTAAAACATTGGATACTAAGGATCTTACTACAAGATCAGAACTATAGTATAAATAATGTAATTTTTAACAGTACCAGGCAACAGCACAGTTACTATATGGTGTGGTTAGGGTAGAATCCCATGGTGTAATTTCTTCAGCGTCAAGGTGAAGGTAAGACGTTCCCACTCTGGCCAGTCATTCCCAACCTCCAGCCACAGTTTAACTCCCTCTCACTTGTGATGATTCAATTGTTTGGGGGGCTTGCCCTAAAATGAATCAGTGACATGGTGTGGGAATTTGATTTTCTGATCCAGACGATTTCACAGATCTGCTGTAATAATTGACACATGGGACTGCACTCTCGCAAGGCTCAAAATGTGTTCCTTCACTCCTAGTCCTTTCAGAAGTCCTGCTCTTAAAATGCCTGGATTTTATAACCACCTATCTGCTGTTTACTCCCCACTTCTTCCCTGTGGATTGCTGACAGCCCTCTACAGGCTCCAGATTACCTGCTCATCCTTGCTCATCCAAATCAGAATGACCTTCTAACATGGAACTAGTTGCCCAGAGGAGCATGCACTTTTCTGTGAATTATTGCCTTGACTTTCAGATACTGGGCTCCAGGCTGTTTCATTATCAGCTATGTGAGAACGGTATAATACATATCCCTGGTAATCACATCTTTAATTCTTTAGTTCACTGAGGTATTCCTCAGGATTGAGCATTTCTGGAAAATACAATACAGAGCTTCAAAATCCTCATTCAGCTCTTAACTCCATCCTCCAGGAGTGATTTAAAATCCAGAGTATTATTTGGAAATCTGTTTTTTTTTTTTTTTTAATCTATATAAGATTAATCTGCCTCTCTAGCAAGTCCTAGAGGTGGAAATCAGTGCAAATGCAGTGAACCAAGTGGTTTTATTTTGTGCAAAACAACCTGTTATCCTTTGGAATCCCTGGCATAATTACCAACTATCCCAGCTGCATTGACTGAATTAAGTTCACCATAAGCCAATCTCGTGTTACAGTCTCCGTGCCAGTCTTCATTTTGCTTAGCTTGTTTAACATCTGGCACTGTTTTGCAGGTTCTGCATTAATTAAATCATAGGAGTCATTCAAGAGTGACACTGCCATACAGCATCCCAGGTAAACAGTGAACGCTTTGTTGAAAACGAGCACAAGCACTCCATGGATTTCTGAGTGTCTCCTTAAAGCTAGAATCCTCACTAGTAAAGGCAGATATATCTCTCATTTTGTCCTGGTGCAGAACGGGCTCCTGGATAATTCATACTTTATGGATTCACACTGCATCCACCCCTTCCTTAACTTGCAAGGCACAAAGTGCTGCTGTGTTTCCACAACAGTTCACTTCACATCACATTATTCAGGGTAACAATGACTATGTAGATGCTAAGTGAAGTCACTGTCGATCCTGTCTTACAGTCTATGAAGTCACCAATTTAGAAGATGGACAGAACAATATCAAGACTAATTTTTTTAATTACTTTTGAAGACACAGTATTTACCCTCCCTGTGGTTGCTGACTACTCAAGTGCAGCTGCTGACTACTGATGATTGCTGCATCAGTTTAACTAAAATACAACAGAAGTGCAAGGTGGACAGATGAGGCACCTGCCCAGACCCCTGGTCTGAAAGAGGATCCATGGCGCGTGCTGCACCCAAGTTGCGTAGTCTCCTTGCACAGAGGGCCTCCATAGCACCCAGGATGTATGTTCACTCAGCAGGCATGGTGATCAGACCCCACATGTTTGAGATGACCCAGATGACAGTGGAGAACAGAAAACCTACCATCTTAGTTACAGCAAAAAGCTTAATTAAAAAGCTTTAGTTAACCAAAAAACTTAATTACTTCATCTTTGCTAATGGTTTGTTTTGACCAAAGTAGCCTACAAAGTGCTCCCACAAGCAGTTCAGCTGGCATATCCGAAGGATAGGTAATCCTGGCAACCTTTACTGGGCATTTTTGCAAGCAGATGAGGCCAATGGTCCTTTATCTGTCACAGCTGTAGCTGGGCGAGGCTGCATGCCTGCTATCAAGATAGGCAAGGCAAAAAAAGCCAAAATCAGATTTGTTTCTTCTCAACCTCTGAGATCCCAAGTATTTGCCAGCTACTCAAGTCAAAAGGGGTGAGATCAGACTTGCTTGTTACATGTACAACACCCAGTGTTGCTCGTCTGACTTCAGAAGTACAGTTACATGTTGACAAGAAGGGAAAAAAAAATCACAAACTTCTTTGTTTTGTGTATTTCTTTACTAAAGCAAAGCCCAGAAGGCTTTATATTGCAAAGTCCTAACAGGAAGCCATAACACAATGAAATGCATCAACTTTTTATTTGGATGAAGATTCCCAGATTAAATGTTTCTTTCTAAAATGCCCACAGTTTTTAAGAAAAAAAAAAAGAACAAACCAACAAACCAACATTAAAAGAGGATGGCTGTCCCTTCCCCATTTCCATGCGGTGGGTGAGGCCCCTCTCCCTGGGCATGCCCCGCTTGCCTGCCTTTAAAAGCAAGGACCTCCACAATGCTGCGGGACCTTTGAAGGTGCAGGTACCAAATGGAGGACTTCTCTGGCCAAGGATTTCCGCGAGAACGGTACCTCCCTTGTTACCAGCTGTGAGTATTTACTGTAGGAATACAAAAGTAATCTGTTGGGTCGAGGCGCTACCTTTGGCGCTTGCCTAGGATGAGCGGTCGGCTACCGGCCCTCGCACAGGGCCCATGCTGTTATTGCTGCTCCGGGGGCTTGAAGCCCCTTTGCCCTTTCTTTTGCCTGTGACTTTCGGCCGTGCTTCCTCGCTAGGCAGGGGGGGCTGCAATAACCTGGTTTTTCCTCTGACATGCGGTAGGAAACGCGGGTGCTGGCACCCACCCGCCTCCCCATCGCTCACCTGGGGAGTTTTGAGATCCTGTCGCTGCTCTGGAGAGGATTCACCCCGGGACTTCAAAGCGCCCATCCTATTTCTCTTTTTCTCCCTCCCTCGTTCCCCCCAAAGCTCAAGCACGTCCTGTCTCCTCAGGAAAGCGCCACCGGCAGGGCCGGGCGCTGCCCTCGCCGGCCCGAGGGCTCCGCACCGGCGGCGTCCCCGGCTCTTCCCCCGCCTCGGCCGCCTCCCTCCCCGGGCCGAGGCGCGGCCGCGGGAGCGGCTGCCCCGCGCCCCGCCTGAGGCGCCGCGGCCTCTTCCCGCCTCGGCCCCCGCTGCGGCTCCGCGCTCGCCTCCGCCCCTCCCCGGCGACGCCCCGGCGCGGCTCCGGGGTGACCGAGGGCGGCGAGCCCACCCCTCCTCACCGCCGGCGGTGAGCGCGTAGCTCCGCCGTCCGCCCCCGCGGGGAAACCGGTGCCGGGTCTCCGTGGTTCCTCGCCGTCCGCCTCAGAGCCCGCCCCGCTCCGAGGCCCGGGACTGCACTTCCCGGGCCGGGCCGCCGCAGCCCCCTCGGGCGCCCGCCGGTCTCCACACAGCCCCGTCTATGCGACGCTGCCGCCGCCTGCCCCGTCCCGCCTCACCTCCCGTAAGCACTCCTTAACCTACGGTACCTGGCGTCCCCCGCACCGCCCCCGCCGCGGTTAAGCGCCTTTTTATTATTGCTATTCCTTCAGAAAAAGGAAACAAGGTGACAGCGAGACTGCGGAGCGCCCTGCGGGTCGCCTCCGTCAGCTCCGGCGTCCTCCGCCGCGGCTGCTGCCCCGGGGCCACGGGGACGGGCGCGGTGCTCGGTGCGCGCCCCGCCGGGCCGGACGCCGGGCCGGACGCCGGGCGGACCGCGTCTGTGCAGGGCCTCGGGGTGCCCGAAGCCTGCGGGGGTGCCGGTGCGGCCGCAGCGTCCCGCAGACTCGCTCAGCCCCAGCCCGAGCGGGCGGGCGGCGAGGCCCGGAACGCCGGCTCAGGCGGTGGGTGCTCGCTGGGCTCTGGGGGCGGGAGGAGGCCGCCGGCGGCTAGGCTGCGCTTTACCGCGGCGGGGGGGGGGAGGGCGGCGCGCCGGCGGAATGCGGTAGAAGCCGGGCGGGGCGAGCCTTTAGCTGGAATACGGTAGCGGGGCGGGGGGAAGCGGCCTCCGAGGCACCGCTCTGGCGCGGAAGATCCGGTCTCGTTGGCATCTCTATGGTCCCGGATGTGGCGGCGCCGGGGGGCGGGCGCACGCCCCGCCCCGCCCCTCCGCGGTGGCTTTCCGGGGGGAAGGGCCGCCGCTGGCGCCGCGCGCCTGCGCGAGGCGGGCCCGCTGTCCCGGCCGCTGAGCGGCGCCGCCGGTGCGGAGGAAGGCGCGCGCCCCGCCCCGCCGGGCCCGCGCCGCGCCGGGGGGGCCGCGCCCCCGCCCCGCTGCGCCCCCGCCCCGCTGCGCCGCTGGCATCCCCGGGGCGCCGCGGCGGCAAATGGTGGGGCCGGACGATGCCGGAGCTCCGGGCGGCGCAGCCGTGCTTCCCGCGGGCCGGCAGGAGGCGGCGGCGGCGGAGGAGGCGGAGGAGGAGGAGGAGGAGGACGGGGAGCGGGATGGGAACCGGGGCTTGAGCCGGAGGAGCGGCGGGCCGGGGCCGGGGCAGGAGCGGCTGCTGCAGCGGTACCTGGCGGCGCTCGGCCCCGCCGCGGCGGCGGGCGGGAAGCGCTGCCCGGAGAAGCCCGCCAACGGGGCCGCCTACGCCGTGGGCCCCCGCGGGAGGATGACCAACGGGGACGTCGGCTTCCTGCTGCTGCCGCCGCCGCCGGAGGAGCCGCCGCCGTCGCCCCCTCGGGCAGGACGGGCCGAGCCGGGGCGGGATGAGCCGGGGCCGGGGGAGGAGGAAGCGAAACTGCAGAACGGGGGCTTCCTCCCCTGCCCGCCCGGCCCGGCGGGCGGCGGCGTCCCCGCGGGAACGGCCTTGGAAGAGCCGCTGAGGAGCTGCCGGCTGCGGAGCGAGGCGGAGCGGCGCGGGGGGGCGGCGGCGGCCGGCAGCCCCCCGGGGGACGAGGCCGGCAGCCGGGCGCAGGCCGCCCCCGGCGTGCGGACCTCCCGGGGCCGGGCGGAGCCCGCCGCCCTGCCCCCGGCGCCCCTCGGCTTCACGGACGTGAACCTGAACTCCCGCAACACCTACGAGGTGAGCCGCCGCCGCAGCGCCCCGGAGCACCTGCCCCACGGAGGGACGGCGCCCGCGGCACCGGCGCCGCCGCAGGAGCCGGCGGAGAGGGCCCGGCGGGCGGGCATCGCCGGCGCCGGCAGCAGCTTTGCCGAGTTCTTCACCAGGTAAAGGAGCGGGCGGCGGCGGGGCCGGTACCGGCGCCCCCGGCAGCGCCCGGCCCCGAGCCCGGGGATGGGGGTGCCCCGCGGGGCGCGGGCGGGCTGGAGCGGGGGCCCGGGTCTGCCGGGCCGGCCCGCGGAGGGCGGCGGGGTGCCTGCAGGGCCGTGCCCCGGCGCCAGCGGCGGCTTGCTGCCGCTCAGGCGGTGAGCGGGGCCGGGCCGGCCCCGGCGGGACCCTGTGCCACCGCGTCGGCGCTGCCGCAGCAGGAAGGGGGCTGTGCGTTGGGCGCCGGGGTAAGGGGACAGCGGTGCTCCCGCTGTGCCGAACTACGTGGACTTCAAACCGGAATTCGCTTCCTGCGCCAGAGCGCTTTACTGTCTGAGTGAAGGCGGTGGTACTGATTAAACTGCGTGGGGACTAAGGTGAAAACTGTTGGCGTTGGAAGCTACTTCGGGGTGATTCTGAGAATCCTCGTGGAAGTTACAAAGGCTCCTAAAGCTTTTGCTACTTGCTGACAGTGTAGATACAAGTGTGTGGTGGAAAGTGTGGTGTGGAAAGCTTCAAGGACTAGGCTTTGTGCTCCAATTAATTGGGCTTCTGTTAAGTTTCTAGCGCAAAACCAAAAACTTTAGGACATCCAGCTTCGTTACCTGAGGACTCTGTAGCATCGCTCATTCTTTAACATACTACGCAGGAGGTGCACCTTGACTATAATCGTTTATAGCATACTCTACATTACTTTTATTATGTTTGAAGAGGGGAGTTTAATTTCCAAATTTCTAACCGTCTTTATTCTCCAAAACCCCGGGGTTATAGTTATTGTGTGACAGTCACTCTGATAGCACAGTGGGTCTCTAAGTGTTTCCAGAAGACAGAATAAGATTAAATTATTAACTGAAGAACTGATACAGAAGAGGAGAGGTTGGATCTCAAGGCAGGATCCCAAATTGAGAAATAGGCTCCTTCTGCCAACCCTCAGGAAAGGGAGAGATGGATTCCTGCCTGAGGGTAAGGATAGTGCCAGTTGCAGGGTAAGTGTGATGCCTCCACTTTGTTTCAAGGATGGGTTGAGAGATGTCCCTCTGTTCCCACTATTTCCTATTAGCGTTCTTCCCTCCTACACCCTTTTTTTTTTTTTTCTCTCCCCATAGTACGTGGACTGCAGTATATTACTTTCCCTTTGCCTCATTACTTGAACACTTTGACCAGTAACATTGGTACTCGCTGCTATTTGCCCCAGAGCGATAGCTTAATGAAATTCTGGAGAATTTTCCTCATAGAAAAGACTGAACTTGGTGTGCAGTAGATGTTGTTGTCCATATGCACTGACGTTTGCTGTTTTCAGTGAAGGCTTGGGTAATACATGGAAAAAATTAATTGCTTCTATCCTGGCAAAAGCTATAGTGCTGACACCTCAGTGAAAAAAAGGATTTGCCAGAGAGCCAGTTTCATAGCCCCTGACTGGCCCAGCTGGCTGTGCCTCTTGTGCATTTTGCCTGGTGAGCAATATTGGCTTCAGAGACTTTACCTTCAGCTCTGCCTATACGTTCATAAAAGTGTCTTAGTTACAGCTAATTTCATCTGAGCAGCCAAAATGAGATCTACTAATAAAAACCACTTTTACTGATTTTTTTTTTTTAAAAAACAGACCCAAACTTCTCTTTCTTGATAGATTTGTTTCTAGATACAGTAATGCTAGAGTTTGTAATCTCCATTGCTTAGAAGAGTGGTAATAAAGCCTTCTTTTCATCATTTTTTTGAGTAGGTAGTTCTTGTCTTCTGAACTATTTCTGATACTTTAAAAGCTTAGACTTCTCACTTTTTTTTTTCAACTGCTTAGATTCATTCAAAACTGACAGTTGCCATTGTGAGTGGATCTTTCGCCAGTTCTTAGAAAAATAAATACCTTGGCTCTCAGTAATGAGGACTCAAATTGTTAAAAACTGTCCTGTGATTGAATGTTGGTAGCAACTATACCTCCGTGTGAAGCTTCTCAGCAGATGGCTGCTTGTACTTTTGAACGAGCACAGAGCCATAAATGAGGTTGCACCCCAAAGTTTAAGTTGTACCGGGTGGCCATGTTCTATCAAAAGTACTTGCTAAGAGAGAGCAACTTGTTCGTGTTTTGTCAGAATGTGTACCTGCTCCCACAGGGTATGAGAAAAGGTACTGGAGGTGCTAAACACGGATTAGTTCAGCACTCTGGAGCATCTTATATAGGATGTTTCGCACTTGTAATGCTCTCAGTCTAGTTTACAAACTGACTAAAATTTGGTAGCTCCCATTGTTTTTTTCTAATAATTGTTTTTTCTGATGATAATTTTTCTACATCATATGGAAATTCTTTTAAAAGGTGGACATTTCTTGCTGTTGTTTAAAAACTGGCAAAGGGGAAGTCCTGCTGCCTTCAGTGTGAAAGCTTCGTTGTTGTAATTGCCCAGTCAGACAAACTGTTCAGTTATGGCAGATCTGGGTTAGGAGGCTGCTGTTTCCAGCTGCTTGTTCCTATCTCTTCCGTTATTGGACTGGCCTGCTTCACTGTTCTTTGAAATCATCCATGTTAATTGTCTGTCTGCATTTCACTGAACCGGAGGAGAAACCAATGAGGTGAGGTAGGGGCAAAAGCGAGCAGCTGTCAACAGCAGCATCTTACCTGAGCTCTGCGACAGCAAGAGTGGCTGTGCTCTCGAGATTGTCAGAAATAATTATTCTAAGATCATGGGAAAGTTTACATCGATGATCAAAGCTTTTCTTTTTGGTAAGTATTAGGCCCTGGGATCTTAATTGTATTTGTGCCAAATTATTAAGCCTGTCAAATCAATGCTAACAACTTTTAACTGAAAAATAATCGGTTTTGCTGTCTTTTTGTTCTACCTCTTTGTTTCTCTCAGCATGTGAAGTGGGATGCCTCAAGTAAATCAGAGGTATGTGGAGCAGAGTGGCGTGGCAAGGAAAATTGCATGACTATGGTCACTTGTCTCCACTGTGCTGCTGTTTTGGTCAGAGCGTTAAGTGGCTTCTTGAAAGTCAGTTGTCACTGCTTTGTACTCCTGTGTATGATTCATAATACAGACATAGATAGGCACTGTTCTTATGGTTTGTGGTCTTGCATAGCAGCTTACAAGCACAACGCGCTCTTCCTGGGTTACTGGATCGCTTTTGGGTAGCCCCAGTGGATTGCTGTTGGGTACAGAATGGTTCACTGAGCAGGAATGTTGTGTGGACAGTTGAATTAAAGCCATGCTGATTACCTTGATGGCAGTATGCTTTATATCCCCCAAAGCAGCACATACAGAGCAGAACAGTAAACCAAAAAGGGCAAGCAGCAGTGAGTATTCCAGGGCTGAGATAAAGCCACGGTGATTCTGAACCTCTTTTAAAGATGAATTATACTTCATAGTTCTACATATATGTACCAGGCATCTTCTCAGCTTGTGTAGATATTGTTCCTTTCTAAATTGTGTATTTACTAGAGAAGTTTAGATATCTGGTAGTTGGCAAAGTTCCTTATTCCTGGATTCAAAGCTTACTGTTGACAACAGCAGTGATACTTACTTTGTTGTAGTGAAGCAACATTTTCCCAAATATTTGTTTTCCAGAACTCATCTAACAAGTTTTCCTGATAAAATCGCAAAGAGCTTGATACATAACTACCGCTTCTCCTAGGTCTTTAGGATGTGCTGTGAGCAATGGGTGTAAGGGGTTGTAAGCACGTATGGTAGCTGGCACACATATGCTTATAAAAACTGTCCTTAGTCTCATCCTTCCTTCCTCACCCAGAACGGTTGTACTTATTGTCCAGAAGTTTTGAAAAATCTTCGCTTGCGGAGATGATGGAAAGTTGCAGGGAGTCAGTATATGTAGGAGCAAAGAACTGGGAAATCAGTGAAGCCTGCACCGTTTTCTCCCTCTTTGTAAACACTTCTGTGATTCAGTAAGTAGGTAGTTCTTCAAAAGTTGCTAATGTTCTTGCTCCTACGAATGTCCTTGACAGAGACACTGGAGGGTTGCAAAGAGGTTCACTTCCCTGTGTGGTGTTACTTGTGTACATAGTAATGTCTCTAGATCTGTAGGTTATATTTCAATTTATTACTTAGTAGCACTTGAAGCTCTTTGAGCTATATTGGCATATACCAAGTCTACAGTTGTATCTTGTCAGTGTTTAATACCAGAATCAATGTTTCTTTTTGTATGCAGAGCTTTTCTGTTTCCTAAATCAGCATGAAACGTCAGGGGATGTACTGCACATCTGTGAGGAAGAAGTCTGTTTTGTGGGGTTTTGGTCAAAAATGAGAGTCAAGTGGGGAATGAGCTGTCCTAGTTGCAACAGATCTTCTAAACCTTCTGTTTGTGTAAAGGTCAAAGGACAGATTGATGGGGGCACTTCACGGTGCTTAATTTATATTCCTGCGTGGCCTGTGCCAGTTCTTGCTGACATCCTGAAAGACTTGTGCTTGGTTTTGATTTTGGGGTTGTGTTTTTCCCTGTCCAGATAAGAAGAAGGGGGAGAGCTTCTAACTGGTCAAGGAAGTATACTGACAATCTATTGGAAAGGTAATTGGAGAGAAGAGCTAAGGGAATACAACAAAGCTTCCCCCCAGAAGTTGTGAGGGCACCCTTCACCCTCTGTCTTTGTCGGACCTAGTGTTTTGCTTTCTCTAAGCAATCTTGTAACTTAAGTGAACAAGCGGATACTTATAACTGATTTGAATTAAAGCTGACTGGAGAAAGTAGGCAAGAGATCTGGACCCAAATCTGTGACTAACTTCAAACAGTATTCTTTTTTCCTGAGTTAGAGACATAATTAACTTGATATAAATGGAAAAAAGCATTCATATTATCAAAATGAGAAGCTTCTCTGTAGATTCTTCATTCCCTGTTTACTAAGAATGATTTATTTTATGAAGTTGTGTTGCCATGTTTGCCAGTGTCTGGCTTTCAGTGGTATGAATAACAAATATAATGACAAGGTAAGGGTAATCTCCAAAGTAAAACAAACTGTAGCAAACTTTGAAGACGAATGCTCAGCTTTTTTTTTTTCCAGCTCCCAACTTTTTAATAACATGGAAATACATGGAAAATTTTACCCAAATTATATCAACTTTTTATTAATAAAAAGGTCAGGGAAATACCCTGCGCATCTAAAGTTTCTCTCACAAGTGTGGATCCCACTGTAGAAAATTAAATATATATATAGCAGCAGCCTTGTTTTTATTAGTGAGCCAGTTCCCAGCAGCTCACGAAAATGAGCAAGTCCTCAAGGTCTATGAGTTGAAAATGCCTGTTTGAGAAAGTTTCGCTTCCAGGCCTCATGATGTATAGATTTTAAAGAGTTTTGAGTTTCTGAAAAACATTAGCAATGGGTGTTTCACCGTAAGTATGTAAGATGCTGTGCACCCATGTTATTTTGGCTAGGATGTCTGTTGAGTAGCAAACAAGTTAAATTTCAGGTGCACAAGTGGAAGAATCGTATGCTGCTTTAACTCTGGATAGGTATCAGACTGCTATATTGCTCCAACTTCTGCCTGCAGCCCTTCTCCCCCCCCCCCCCCCCCAAAAAAAAACCCCCAAACCTGACTAAATAGATGTTAATTCTGAGACCTTAGAGCCATACATATAATCATCAATTTAAACTACCCAAAATGTTATTAGCAATTTCTCTGCTTTCCTTGGTAGACAGTGTAATATTCAACGTTGGTATAGATATTTGCACTGCGAGTCTTATAATCCTAATGGGATTTTTCCTGAAGTAAGTTCTCCTTATACTAATGCTGTAGTTTTTTGGGGTTTTGTGTGTGGTATTTTTCAAGCCAAACAGCTGAAATTGCTGTTCAGTGTGCAACAAACTGTTGGAGTCATAGCTTGTTTTGCCAAGGAGTGTTTTATAGAGGCATTTAAACTTAACCTGAAAGTATCTTCTCTCACCCTTCATTTTGCAGAAGGCCTTTTTCATTCCTTGGTCTCTTCTGCTTATTTTGTGCCACAGAATTTCTTACAGACTCAATAAATTGAGAGTAGTGTGACAACGTGAATGGGACTTCTCTTCTGAATAGGCTATGACTAAAAGGAGAATGTTCTACATGGAAAACAACAACCAAAGGAGGTCACTTTAATCACAGCTGGCCTCTAAGAAAATGATAGTTTTATGCTTTTGCTCTTCGGGCTGTTCGGTTATTCATTAGGCTATTTTGTCTTGATTGTTTAAGAATAAAAAAAGGAGTTTATGGATTTTGGTCACATTTCATTCACATGGATGCAAAAATTGTTACTCCTCTCTCCAGTTTCTGGGAACTGCTGAGATGTTTATGATATAAAGCCTGTCTTTTTTTTTTATCCCTTATTGGTCTTGTTTGTTGTTCACCTGGGAAGGGACTAGGTTTGCTAGACTGGGTGGTAGGCGTGGCTTTAAGCTTCTCAGCCTCAGACTGTGCCGTGCTTCTTCAGCCTTTTTATTATTGCTTTCTAAGGAAGTGAAGCTTAGGCAGTTACTGCTTGATCTCTCTAATACTGCAGCCTGTTAGCCAGGTTCAGTCAAACTTCTCTGAGACTGAGAGGACTCAAATGTAAAAATCCTACAGGTTTTTGAATGAAGGATGAGCATAAGGAGAGCCTGCAACAGAGAGACTCTGCTAATTTGGCCCTGTATTTGCAGAAACCAGTCAGCTGTGCAAACCACCTGCAGACCGTATTGCTTCTGGCTCTGCATTGAGGCAGCAGTGTGAGAGGTGGATGGATGTTGTGTGAGTGAACTTATGACTTCAATTAGTAGAAAACTAGTTTTTGATGGTCATAGATGAGTTTATTCTTCCAGAACTTCTGAGAGCCAAACACTCAAACTGGTGTTCTTGTAAATTCCTTTCCTCCCGACTGAAAATCATACCTGTAGCCTATGGGAGGAAGCTCTTTGCCGTTTTTCTCCATCCCTCTCCAAGGTACTCCTTTATTAAGAAGAAATAGTGTTCAATTTCCATTGCTATGTTGGGAACTTTTATTTAATGTGCTCTCGGGTAAGTGAAAGAGTCTCTCTTGATCAGGTAGTATAATAAAAGCTGCCTTGTTGGCTCCCCTCGCCTAGGGCAGTTCTGTTGATCTAAACAAACTTCCTGAAGGCGAGCTATAGGCAAACTAAGTGATTGTCTAGAAGTAAAGGAGAAAAGGCACCAGGGATATAGAGAGCAACAGAACATCTATAGCCCTTCTGCCTCTGCTGGAGCCACAGAAACCCAGGCTTGCTGCTTGTTGCTGAGGTCTGGTTTGATGTGCTAAGGCAGAAGCGTGATTGTACTTCATGCATCTGTTCCAAGAACAGAGTTGTTGATGCCAGCTCCACTGCTTTCTGTAGCAGGGGAAGCTTGGCCCTGGCCAGGTCTCAGACCCCGCAAAGCTCAGTCCTGTCTGTATTGCTTCAGTTGCCTAATGCATCCATTAATGTAGGATGTCGTCTGTCTTGCTGCGGGGCAATAATGAAGCTGTTTGTATGCTGAATGCCAGAATGCTTTAAAAAACCAAACAAACCATGAACTACCAAAGGTATTTGGGGGTTGGTAGCTGTGAAATGGGAAGCAGTGGAGATTCCAGAGCACAAAGTATCTCCACTTTGGGTGGCTGAGGGAACTAGGGTGCTTTAGCCTGGGGAAAAGGAAGCTGAGGGGAGATCTTATCGTTTTCTACAACTACCTGAAAGGAGGGTGTAGCGAGGTAGGTGGGGGTTGGTCTCTTCTCCCAAGTAACAAGCGATAGGACGAGAGGAAATGGCCTCAAGTTGCACCAGGAGAGGTTTAGGTTGGATATTAGGAAAAACTTCTTCACCAAAAGGGTTATCAAGCATTGGAACAGGCTGCCCAAGGAAGTGGTTGAGTCCTCATCCCTGGAGGTGTTTAAAAGACGAGTAGATGTGGTGCTTAGGGACGTGGTTTAGTGGTCAACTTGGCAGTGTTAGGTTTACTGTTGGACTTGATGATCTTAAAGGTCTTTTCCAACCGAACCAATTCTATGATTCTAGCTTTTTGTTGTTGTAAACTTTAGGTGTTTTGCAAGTTGTTTGCTGTCCCTCAAATTCTGTAGGCAGCTGAGTGGTAGATTGGGGAATTTCTTCCTCGCTTTGTAAAACACGAAGCCATCAGGCAAAACTGAAAGGAATCAGGCTCTTACGTATTAGTATCAGCTGTCTAACAGATCAAACGTGCATTCTTGCATTTTGTAGTATTTCTGCAATTTATCACTGAAGCAGTGACATAAAATATATTGTGAATTGCTAACCACAGCAGAAACCTGATACACTGAGTGGCTACAAAAGTAGTACAGTAGTACTTTGTAGTACTACATTACACAATCAAGTAGTCGACAGGCACTCTGTCTGGGAGCAGAAAGGAAAAATATTAAATGAGGTTTAACCAGGCTGGTCAGAGTAGTAAGCATTACCAACTCTTGGGACAGTCTTCAAAATAAAACTCTGCCCTGTGTTTGAACTTACAGTTCACAGACCCATAGGCTGTGTCAAAGGCTGGAAATCTGTCTCATCTTTGTCTTGAAAATGCATCTTGTATAGGAACATTTGGACTATAGGTATAGTGACTGCCCTGATAAAGCTGGTGACTTAACTGAAAGTGAGTTACTACTAGAACAGTTTTAGGTAGTTCGCTTCATTAGGTTGAACTTTCGTGCGGTATCTTGGTGAGCTGATTGAAGAATTTGCTGTTGTCAGGAAACAAAGGGAGTGTCTCTTCCCTGCTTCTGGTATTTATTTGATCCTCTGTGAGCTGCTGTAGCTCATTAAGCTGGGGAGTGAAAAAATGTGGATGGTTTTCTGTGGGATTAGTGAGTTGAATTGACTTGCGAGGTATGGAGAGTCTCAGAATCGATGCAGCAGAAAGCAGTGTAGGACATGACTGGTGCAAGGAAGAGAAATGGCCTTCCCCTTAGTGGAGCTGAAACAGCTTGGCCATTATGTGCGTGTGTGGGAGGAAGGGGTCTTATTCCTCTAGCATTGTTTTACTTAGAGTATGTTGCTGGTTAACCAGCTGTGGCTTTGCTGGAGTAGATATTCCTGGCCATGCAAGAAATAGCAGAACATCTGTAGCCAACTGGTAGAAATTCTCTACTTCTTGCAGCTGTGATCTAGGATTTTGGTTTAGATTCTGTGGGCAAGTGACATTTGGCTATTATTACAGAAGATTGACGATGGTGTTTGGTGTAGTGTGAAAATAGCTGCTGAACTGCCTGATTAAATAGGAAGATGATAGAATAGTTTGGCATAGAGCTCTGTTTTGCTAGTTCACTCTGAAAAGTAAAGGTGAGACCACACTGACTATCTTCCTTTACTCGTTTTGTACTTGAGCATTCTGAAATTTAACCGTGTCTGTCACCTTGCATACGTGTCTGCTTGTTTCCATATGTTTTGGAATGCTTGAGCCTGCTTGTAAAGCCGACCTGTGCAACAGCTCTTTGTTAAAAGTATAATATAGACTGTTAAAATACTGTTTACCAGTAAGTGTTCTGTGGTGTTGCTAAATGCTTTCAACTCTTAAAACTTCCCAAGTGTTTGCATACCTGTAGTAAAACTGTTTTGCCAGCAGAGTTTGTAAAGCCACTTTGGGACTGGTATCAACTAGGAGCTTGAGCAATAGGGTTGATCTAATTTAGTCTCTTCAGTGCAGTTCCATAATAGTTCTGTTAATCTGTGTGTCCTCTCTAAGAAGCCAGAAACCACCTCCTTCCCTACCCCTCAATCCTTAGCAGCTACTCCTTGACCTAATTGTAGCTGAGGCTTTAGTTGACCAGTAATATCAATGGAAATGTCATAGTTTCATTTAAAAAAAACATACTGCAAGCTTGGTCTTGCTGAAGATGCATGTTCTCCTGGTTAGGATTTTTTTGTTTCATTATTTTAATTTTTTGGAGGGAGGAGAGGGAAACAAAAAATTTGCTTGTATAGCACTTAAGACTGTAGTTTTAGAGTATTACAATGTGCAAACATTGAGGTTCCTTTGGAGAGGGTGGTTTGGGATACTCTTTGGGTTGTCTTGGTGTGGAGAGAAAGGAGAGATCTTTGTACTACTAAAAAGGTGCTGAAACTAGAAACATCCTGTAATAGATCTGTGTTTGGGGGTAACAAAATCTAAAGAGAAGCTGGTGTCTAGCTTCTCCTTGTAGCAAGGTGGTGGAAGATGTGAACTGTAAAATTGGTTGGGTCACCTCTCCTCCAATATAGGGCAGAGCTTGGAAACTTGTGCTCAGAGCAACTATATAAATGTATTGAATCAAAATGGGATGATGTTATTCTAAGTTATTGAAACTAAAAATGTAGAACGTGTAATAAATTCTAAATGTATTAGTGTTTTGTTCTAAATTTCCATGTTAAAAATTTTAAACTAAACCTAAAAACACTTGCATGTTAACTTACAAATTAAGGTTGAAATGTGAGAATAAAGGCTGAGTTGAAAAGTATATTTGTAAAGTAGGGGTTATTTGCTCTTAATATTTCTATGTTCATGTCACTTTTCCAGCCATAACTAATAATGTGAGAAAACACTTCTGAGCATGTGAAAGTGGGCAAATAGCTCCTGGACAATGTCATCGAATTCAAATCTAAAATAATGGGGGCACCCTATCCATTGGTCTAAGAAATAATTACTGTGTGCACTCTGAACATACATTGTAACTTTTTGGACACTTTTTTTATCAATTCCTAAAATTGGTGTACTGTATATAAACAGTTTAAAATGTAGAAATAGAATCCTGCTTTTGTTGCTCTGCAAGCTTTGTAAGTGGCTAAACAAAAAGATTTTATTTCCTTTTAATGATTCATTATTTATGCTTAGAGTTGAGTTACATTTGTTTCTGTATGTGAATTATTGAAAAGTCTTGTTTAAAGCAGAGGAGCTAATTGTCTATAATCAAGCAATGTTTTTCTGCTGTTATTTCCAATTGTTGCACATAAGACCTTAAAACAATGGACAAGACTTGAGTATGAAGAAAAAGTCTGTTGTGTTCTTAAGCAGCTTTTGCAGTTTACACATGGTAAAAACATGCCAATGTGAATGTAATAATTCTTGTTATGTACTCCGTTATAGTCATGAAACAATATGGAATTACAGGCTTGCAGGCGTCTTCAGAATTTGTGCAGACTGTTCTGAAAGTATGGTTTTAAGTCAAAATGATTCATTTTAATGCTATACAAGTAAAAATGCATCTATAACAATTCCTGGGACATGCCTCTTCAACTCCTCACTGATACAGCTCTCTGGATAAATATTATTAGGTACATAAGTAGTTTCCTTATCAGTTTGTCTTTCAGCTAATTCAAATTTCAACAAATTTCAACCATAAACCTATTTTGTATGCCTAGGAAGCTTATATAAAATTAACATAGGGATGGAGCAAGAACAGACTGTGTGCACAAGCAGAACTGTAATCTTTCTGGAGATGCGAAATCAATGGTATCATAATACATATACTGTTTTCAATGAGTTTTACTTCATATTCCTTCTACAAATTCTGAAATCAGTGGATTTTTAATGTATTTCAGTTATTGCAGAGAAATGCAACTTCCAGTGTTTTTAACTGCATCTTTGTAATGATATTTAAAGCAAACAAACAGAAAACCTAGACTGTTGGTTTGTCCTGTTTTGTGTTTTTTGGTTTGTTTTCCCCCCCCCCCCCCCCCCCAACTCAGTGCTCATTTGTAGCATTAATTCCATGCTGGATTCCTTTGTGATTCTGGGAGGAAAAGTCACATAGGATAGAGTGAGGATGCTCTTGATGTGATGCTGATTCCTTCCTGTTTGTGTCCTGCTTCCCTGGAATTTAACATGAGACAGTTGTCTTATGCGGTGTCTAATAACAAGCACTAGATGCTTAATAAAAAGGAAAATATAATCAACCCTCACTTCCTTTGTCAGTTCTTGTGGCTTTCAAAGCTTGTTTTCTCAGCACTTCCCTGTTATCATAGATTTTGAAAGCTGGATGCAATAAGAAATGATTGTTGATTGAAAATTACAGTAAACCACATTGTTATATGTGTAAAGTCAAAGTCAGAAAAATGTTTTAACAGTAAGGTGTTTTTTTTTTTTCCCCTAAAATAAGTAATTTTTAGTATTCTAATGTAACTTAAGAGGTCACTTGTTCAAACTATTTTATTTGTAGATTAGTGAGTAAACGTTTTGAGCAAGGTCAAAGTTACCTTGCAAGGGAAATAAATTAGAGAATAGTAGTCTATCTTTCAGCATCAAGATTTAAACACAGTATTCATTTATTTCTAAGATAACCCTGAATTCTGAATATTTTATTGGGAAAAACTTGTTTCTTTGGTGCCATGCTTCAAGTTTTGCAATGATTGCTTTCCAGGGATGCCCACAGTTTTCTGTTGTCTAACATGGTGCAGCATTTTGAATTAGATTTACTTGTATATTAAAGTGAAATGTGAGGAAGCATGCTTGGTTGCTCAGGTGTAACCGTAATGATCATGTGTCTTATGCTCTCTTCTGAGACCATACCCTTGTCTCAGTAGTTGGTACCACTTGGTTTTTGCCTTTTTTTTTTTATAGTGCAGGATTAACAAATTGGAGAAAGGTAGGCTCATTTTAATATGCCTCATACTGATACTCATCTTAAATGGCTCAGGGGTAAGATCCAACCTTCCTCTGCACTTAAAATTTGTGTATAGATAACTAAGAGCAGCAGAAGAGGTGAAGCTTGGGTCTGAAGGTGGAGTTCTAATGATCTGATTCTCTAACACCTAATAATAAGTAGAACGATGCTGCAACCTTTCCTTCGATGCGGAGGAGGCAAATCCCTGTTAGGACACCTGTCTGCTTTGGCTGACTAATTATCTTCCGAGTTTGTTATGCCTTCTAAAAATCTGATTGAAACTGCATTACCAGACTCGCTGGCTAAACAGTTAGGATGGCTCTCTAGGCAATCACGTTAGAAGTAGTTTAACAATGCAGAGTAAGCTATACACACCAGGACTGCATTTTAGCTTGCCATCTTGCAACTTAGCTGCATTTCACAGATCTCTAAATGTCCTGGTTTCGGCTGGGATAGGACCAGGACACTAAACTACTATTTTCTTTTTCCTTTGTGGTTCTAGCACAATTCATGCTCCTGCTTCTCTACCAGGTTAGAATAGCTGTGCTATCCAAGGATTTCCTTTACTCCTGTAGCATTCCAGGCTGGGGCTGGCACTTCACAAGTGTTGTTGAATGTATGGGTTTAAAGGCTACAGGTTACAGTTTTATGGTGGGAGTGGAGAGAGAAGTCAGGATTTAGATCTTCCTTTAAAGATAAGGAATAAGGGCAGATATAGGCTTGTGAATGCTGTTTCCAAGTGTTAAGAATGCTGGAGTCAAATGGGAGTTTTAGGGAAAAATGGGAAATAGATAAAGTTGATTGCTTCCAATAATGCAGTACTATATCTCAACAAGATCAGAGCTCTGAATCATCAGAGCTGATTCTTCTGGCAGGCTCCTTTGAGGCTCAAAGTTAAGACTGGGAACCCAAGGATGTGCACTTGGAGTGGGAAGGAAAGCAACTTCAGGTTTTGTTGGGATGCACAAAGCAGCGAAATACTCATAGCCTGTTGTTAGTGGTGCACAGTGGAGTTGTAGAAAGGGAAGAGCTATATGTGTGATCTTTGAAGGAACTGTAGCAAACTGACATCTAGCTTGAAACTGGATTTGAGTTTGACATTTTTGGTCAAACAGACAACTATTACAAGACTATTTGTTCTTGTGGAAAGGTGAATCAAGTCATACCTAGAGGCAAAGTGCTGGAGTTGTATCTAGCCTGGTGACTTTCCTACCTGCTGATGTTCATGGCTGCTGCTGTTCAAAGCACTTCAGCTCTCTTTGAGTGGCTGCTGTGCAAATATGGCAGCCCAAATTCTCGTCTGGTGTTCAATGAAATTTAAGATCAAGCTTGAAGTAATTGTCTGGTATTTTCCAGTAACTTCCTCTAAAACTTGGAAATCTGTCATCCTCTTGGGCTGGCATATAGCTAGCTCAAAAAGTGGAAAAAAGTTTTGTGTTCAGATTTGATGGTGGGAGGCGGGGGGAAGCCAAAACCAAACAAAAAAAAATCCCATTAAAATACCAAGTTCCACATATCCCCTTCTGAGACTTAACTCTAACTGCATTTAGAGTTCACCAGTTTACCTTAAACAGCAACAAAAAAGTGATTTTAAAAAGCAAAAGCAGAGTGGAAACAAGCAATTGCATTACTAGAACATCACATTAATGCCACCTGTGGAAATGGTTAACGTCTTTGAATTACTGTACCATCAGCATGATGAAACTCTTGCAGAGAGTGCTGTGGGCGCAGGCAGGAATAGTTGAAGCAATGTTGTTAAATAAGGAAGAAAACTGCCACTTGTAGCTGTTACTACAGCTGTTGTAGATGTGTGATCATGAGAGCCCATAGGTTTTTGTATAGTGTAATCCAAGCAATGTTAGGAATAGATATCTTGGTATGTGCGGGTAACGGCTTCTTATTCTGTGGCGCTTCAGTTACTTTTTAAGCTCTTCAGTGCACCTACTGAAACATTTTTGAGTGTCATTTGAGAGTGTTAATATGCGTTCCAGTGTGGTTATATAAAACTAGCAGGGAAAAAAAAACCTTGCAGTTTTTCCACTGGGCTTTTGTAAACCAGAACTTAATTCAATGAACTAACTTAATACTTGTATCCCACAGGTCCTTTCAACAGAAAGCATTATTCAGTTCTAAAGTGTAGGCTTCTTTATAAGGAATTTTTTTTAAGTTTTCAAATGGATTTTGAGATTCTGTACCAAAATGCTATTGACTTTTCAGTCCATTTCAATGGATGACTTTTCCTGGGATCAGTGAAACTCATGAATATTCTAAGCAGCAGCAAATATATCAAATCTGGTACACTTCCTGCAATTCAGTGAATGCAACTTGTAAGCATTCACAGATGCTGTTCCTTAACAGGGCTTTTGTAAGGCTTTACTGTTGTCAACAACACATCAGATGTGATACTGTTAGCTGCCAAAACAATGTATTAAAAGTGTTCTTCTATCTTCAGCAAAGTTTATTTCTAAACCTCCCATTAATTTCTCTTGGATTAAAATTCCTATGTGAGGGTTATTCTGACATGATATAAAGTTTTACCAGCTTTTTGCCTTCACAAGAAACAGACTTCAATGAATATTTACTCAATAAAAGTAAAATTGTATATTTTCACTTGTGCATTCATAAAAAGCAAAACAAGCCTTTGCTTAATTCAGTACACCAAAGAATATTTAAAAAAAGCATCAAGATTCATTATGGTGGGTGCCATGTTCTGGACAGTTTGTTTTAATGTTATATTTGTTTAAAAAAAAAAAATTAAAAATCTTGTAAGAGCCATGAGCATGCCTGAAGTCTTTTGTACATAAATATTAATTAAAACCTTCTGTGTGTTTACACGTTTTTCCTTTTTAAATCTGCCAGCTTCCTGGTTAATCATAAAAGAGCTTTGATACAGTGACAGATTGCCATCAATTTTAAAGGCGTACATCTCTTCAGCTTCCACAAGTGCTAGAAGCAATGGAGCTGAACTGCCAGGTAATCCTGGTGGTATTCCGTAGTATGTGCAGAGACCGGATGGTTATTGCTGTCCATGAAGTCAGGATGCATGAGCTATTTCGTATTTCAAGAACGGTACTTCAGAATGTATCTTCCTGCATACCTGCTTTTGGGGAAGAAAAAATCTTCTCCAATTAAGTTTCAAATATAGCTGCTGCAGTAGTTGCAGATTTGAGGGCAAGGCTGTAGTGTAGTGTTTAGTGACATGTTGGTCTTTAGAATACTTTGTCTTGTTTTCTTGATGATTCTTTGAACACTCTTCCTTCCCTCTTGAAGACAATATAAAGCACTGTAAAAGGTGTCCTGTACTTGTGAAATAAGCCTTTGCTGTTTATATAAGCACACTTCTTGCGTCTTTTTTCTTTTATGGATGGACCTGTTCATTTCACTAATGGTATGCAGTCCTGGGATTGACTGAGGGCAGTGTCTTTTAAAGATGTTGGTACCATGGTTTGGCTCTTTCATCAGCCCGCCCTTCCAGGTCACATGTCAGAAGCCGCTAGTTTGGTGTTCTGGGTGTTTACTTTGCTTCCACAGGGATGGACTAAGATTTTGGAAGTTTCCCTGATGGGGACAGAGTTGCGGGATGCATGAATCACAACCAATGTTACTAGAACACCGTGTATTAATTAAGCTATTATTAATAGCAACAGCTTGATTCCATTAATGGCAGCTAACTATTCATATGGTGCAAGCAATTATTTCCAAACATGCTTACTCACTTGCTGGGTTGGAACAACAGCTGGGAGACCTCCACCGAAGTGGAGGGGTGTACTGATGCACCAACGGCTTCCACATGGGCGTTCAGAAAAAACTCTTAAGGCGCTCTCTCTTTCATCAGGTGTATATGTCATCCCATACTCTGCCTGCCTATAGCAGCTGCTGCTTTCTTGAATGCAGTCTTTTTCCTTTCTCTTTTTTTTTTTTTTAAACAAGCTATTGTTGATGGTAGCGTGTGCTGGTGGCCTCGGACAGACTGAGCAGAGTCTTGGTGTTCTGAGTTTTCCTGTTCTCCTGGATTCCACAGGACCGCTAGTCTTGAGCTTACCAGTTCTTGGGAGCCTTGCACACTTTATCAGCATCTATTTCTGCTCTCCAGCTTCCTCTTTTCTGGTGGCTAGATCTTCAACTACACACAAGTATCTGTAGAGTCCATTCATGCAGACTTGCACAGAAGGGATTTTTGTGACAGGCATTTACTTGTTTCCCAAATAACAAAAAAACATTCTGGGAACTGAAAAGATAGTTTGTATTTGAAAGCTATACATTGTCTTACAAACACTAACAGTTCCTAATAGTAAAACTATGCTGCATGGTCAGAGACCCTGACAGCACTGGACTGTAAGAGCAACTGCACTTTTCGGACAGATTGCGGTTGTTGAAACATGCTACTTCTATCTGGGCAAAGCCAAGAGACTGTTTTCTGTGCTCAAATGTGAATGCATTCAATTTGAGAAGGAAATGTATTTTAAAATACAGCAAATGCTCTAAGTCAAGAATAAATCTGGGGATCTCTTTCCAGAGGAAGAGTGTGAAAGTACAAGGTTAGCTAGTTAGCACTGCACAAAAACACTTTCCAATAAAAGTGCTCCAAATTCTGTTTGCTCAGAGGTCAACTTGAAAGCATCCTGAGAAGTAACCTTACAGACTACTTAACTTGTATTCCCTCTCTGTTTTTCATAAGTTTCTGGAAAGTAACGTTCCAATATTCAGAATAAATGCACTTCCTTCATTTTCAAAGCACACACAGCATGCTCTCTGGGAGCTTGTGATTGGAGTCAAATAGTACAGCGGTGTATCTAGACAAATGCTTGCTAATATGATCTTGTGATGGTTGGCTTTCTAAGAAATAATAGAGCAATGCAGTCATCTGCCTGTTTGAGTGTAATTGCTTTAGGCACTGGCAAAGGTTATCTGCTAAACTGAAGCTGTGTGCATGTTCCCTGGTTTTCTAGTCCATGTTATGAAAGTTGACGGTGTGAAGATTGCAGAAAATGTTAGTAGAAGCAATAGTTCACAATTTCTTTCTTAAATCTGTAAGTTACACAGTGATTTCCAGCTGTTTTCTTTTCAGTCTCTAAATAGCTCCGTAAGATATGCTAAAACAAACCCCAAACAAAAGTCTGAGAGCTGTTGCATGCTGCTAACTTATGTTTAAGAAAGTGTCCAGTATTACTAAAAGAGCTCTGATATTGCATAAAGTAGCTTAGAATTCAGAGGTAGAACTGAGTGTTAACTACAAATATTAGCATCAAAGCACCTGTAATGAAAGCTGCTCCACTTAATTATTTTGAAGTATAAGAGAAAGCTAAAGTAGCACACTGCATTTGCTGAGCAGTAAATCTCTACAGTGGTGAACTTGGTTTAAAGAAATGTAAGTGGGTACAAATATAATTTATTTATATGCTTGTAATAAACAAAAAGAAAACCCTCCTCTCTTTTCAGAAACTTTTTCACTAAAAGGACAAAGGAACTCAAACCTGCTGTCCAAAGCGCTCCTGGTTGGAAGTTGTTTGGAAAAGTCCCACCCAGGGAAAACCTTCCAAAAGATTCCAAAATTATTCAGCAGGTGAGTAAACATCACACAACTCTAGGTACAAAACTTATAAAAATAATGCGTAGGTATTGCAGTTCTCTGCTGTTACCTCCACATCGTTACTATACAACCATAGAGTTCTCTGGGAAGACTCTTTTGGGGCTTTGTCTAAAGAATAGTAGTTGCTAAGAAGGAGTTTATCTAGTACATTCTTAAGTACATCTCAGTGCTTATAAAAAGGTGATACATGTTCAAAAAGTGTTTAAGCTGTTTAGGTCAAAACATCAGAACTTTTATTAATACTTCCTGTAAAATTTTGCCTTATTTAACATGATATGCTACAATTTGTTTAATGGTAAAGTGATTGTGAAATAACGCTAGGCTTCCTTTATGACGTTCAGTTATGAGTTACTTTTGCCTGGTTCGTGCAATAAAACTGTAGTCATACTTGTCTATTCAGCTCGTCTTCAAACTAGATATTAATCTAGTAAAATTTATCCTCTTAAAGTATTCTTGGATATTCTAACTCATCTTTCCATAGTCGTCCTTGCCTGGAAGACTTACTATCTGGGTAACTTGTGACAAACTGCTTAGAATTCTGAAACATGTGATCTTGTTTCATTTAGACTTTCACTCAAGGTATTTTTGTTTCAAAATTGTACTGTAAGTTGAACTTGTTTTGGAGTTACTGGGGTACTACAGAAGGGTCATTCTGATTTCCTTCCCCTGATACCAAGTTGCACTTCCGTATACTCATTCCTGTGGAATCTGTCTTTAATTTGATAAAATAATAGTCAAACAGCATAGTCTCTAAAGATTGGTAATGTATCATTAACTTAATGTTAACATGCAATCCTGAAGTTGAAAGTTTTTTGTTGACCTAAGAAATGTGAATGTCCCCTGTCTTGGTGAAAACAGTAACTTGAATCTCTTGAGAGCTGCTTTCTCTTTGTCTCCTTTCTCAAATTCCATGTAAGCTGATGTGTTTGGCAGGTGCAAATGGCTGTGAATGAAGCAGTGTTCAGCCATCTTCTAGAAAGAGCTTCATGGCGAAGAGGGCCTTTTGGGAGCAGCTAAAGTGAAAAGCAAGAGGTTCTTTTTGAAGGACTTCAATGTAATGGGACTTGTCACACAATGAAATGCTGTAGGAAAATTATGAGATTGCAGCAAGTGTTACTTACTCTGAAGTAAACTAGGTGCTTTTTCAACATTTTCAAATGCAATTTTCCTTATTTAAATGCTTTCTTTTTTTGGGTGAGAGAGGGCAAGTGTTCTTTCTTAGTTTACTTGCAGATGAATGCTGTTGGCCTTGTGCTATGAAAATCCTGTGGTAAAAATCCAGATGTCTCTTCCATCCCAAGAAATGGAGAGTGTGCACAGTGCTACCAGTCATCTGCTTCCCGTTTTCTAGTAATGAAGATGTTTGTTCTGGAGACCAACTCATAATCTGCAGAAATAATCTTATTTTCTTATCCTGTTGTCCCTCAGTGACGGTTTTTCTTTTAAAGTGTAGTGTTCCCATTTTTTTAACTTTTCTGAAGTGGCAGAGAAGCAAATATATTAAAACAATGTATTGTCTTTAAACATGCTTGAGTTGGTCCTAGCCACTAGTCATGTGGTTTGTGTTATAATGGTTGCCAGATTAGGGTCACTATTGGATTTATATAATCTTGAGTAATGTGTCAGTACTAGGTAATATTTTTAGCTTCTAATTTAGCTAAAGCATGCATGGTCTTTAGCATCATGAGCTAAGATATGCAGTTATCAAAGGGGGATCCAGATTGACAGTATACTCTGCACAGAGTTAGATCTACAGTACCTGAGAAAATCTGATTCTTAAATTGAGAGATGACCCTAATGTCTCCATATTTAATGAGTGTCAAATGTCTTGCATGTGTGTTTAAAACTTACAGTATAGCTCGCTGTGCATATACACCTTTGAAGAAAAGCCAGTGGTTTCTTTTCTCAAAAATGTTCAAATTTGCTAAGATGGCATTGGGTTAGAATGAATATAGGCACACTTGGTTATTGAAGATCAGTGGAAAATATTATCTTCATTCTTGAATGGCTGACTGAAGTCCCTAGACTAAATTACAGGAGATGAGTGAAAAGAATATAGGCAAGAATGCAGTTATGAGGCCTTTAAGAAGTTGATAGAAATATGACTGAAGCTTAATATGTTCTGTTCACAAGTAGTTCTGTGAACCTGGCAGAATACTTCATATCCTGCATGGAGTGTCTCTACAAAATTCCACATTGACTTTCTAAATTGAAGTCAAGGGATCAAGTGTGATCTGAAACACAAAACTTGCTTCCCCCCCCAATTTTGTTAGCCATCTGTGGTGAGAACAATGGCTACTCACTGTTTACCAGCTTTTGTAAAATGAGTTTCTAGGTGTAAGACTACGTAGGTAGAATGGGCTTAAGCTGTAGGCAAGCTGCCTGTGAGGGAGTTTATGGTAGTTTATTATTAGCAACAAATCTTGCTGTTCCTGAACAGCTATGGCATTCTGCATGGTTGAACACAAAGTTCTGTGACTTTACTGATGCCAGTGGCCAGCTTTGGGAGGGTGCAAATAAACCCTTGGTTAAGGAAACTCAATCATGAGTCAGCATCCTTCAGATGAAAAATGAGATCTTAAGAAGCCCACTTGCAGCAAAAATTAACTCACAACAGGAAAAACTTAATAGAAGGAGGAAGTCTTTTCGGTAAGGGTAGTACTTATATCAAAGCTTTATGGCAATACTATGAAGCTTAAAGGACTTTCCTAGTAGTAAAACAAGAAAAAAAATGCATCATTGTAGATTTATAGTCAAAAGGGTGGTAGAGCTCCCATGCCCTATTTCCATCCTGGCTGATGCAAGCCTGCTTTGTTATCTTTGTTTTGCTAAGGATGATGCTGTAAATTGATAATTACATTTAAATGAATGCTCATGGCTCCCAGTCACTGTCTATCAACTAGACATTGCTCTATATGCCTCTGCAGAGAAGTCAGGTAGTGATTCTAATATCTTGAATAACTTCCAAGAAAATCTGGAAACTTACTTCGGGATGCTGTTTCAGACATTTTTCAGACAATGACACTAGCCAGCTCTGCCTTCAGAGACTGTCTAATGAATATTACTGTAAATAGTTTATTTGCAAGTTTCTTAGCATACGTAGAAGAAGATAAATATTTTTGTCGAAAAGCGACCTGCAGGGCTTGCCTGGCTGAGGAGATGGCAGAGTGCCCTGCAGCTGTGCTGCCATCAGCGTGCTTGGGGCGAGATGCTCTAGCTCGAACTGGGTCAGAGGTTGGAAGTTCTTGGCAGCTGCAGCTGCATCTCCCCGCTCGCAGCTGCTGGCACGCTCGGCTCTCCTTGAATTTAGAGCTGCCCAAGCAGGATGTGATTGAGGCCAACTCTTTTGCTGGACATCTCCCTCCTCTGGGCTTCCTTCCTTCACTGTTTTTTAAAAAGGGAAAATGGCAACTCCTTAGGACTGCAAATGTCAAATGCGTTTGATGGTTTTAGGAAGTGTGCCTTTTTTCATGAACTGCAGCTAATAAAACTGGCTGTTATAAGAAGTATGTGGTCATTAATGATCAGTCTGGTAAATTCTTTTCAGTCTGTACAGGAATCTGCTTTAAATTAGACTGCTGAAATATTTTAATATAGAAGCATTTAAAGCAGAGGCTGACTTGTGGGCTGATGTGTAACATTTTGGTGTGTATTGACTGAAGTGCAAGTTCTGTTTAAAAATGCAAGCTCAATTTCATTTTTTGTGCTTATGGTTAGAGAAAAGAGCTTTTAATCTATGATCAAAATTATTCTGAATATCAAGTCATTAAGTTTAGCTCTTGCTTCTTATTAAAGCAGTCTTGAATACTTTTTATTAATTTGTTTAAAGCAGCATGGTGATTTTTTCCTAATATGCCTGAATTAAAGTAAACTCAAAATATGGAAATACACATTGCAAGATAAAGAAAAGTAAAACATAAACCAAATTCACTTTATCAGCAGTTTTAACAAAGTACTGTCAGTGACAGCCTTAAATAAGGGGAAGGGAAGCTTCTTTTCTATTTAAGTCTGACACACCATGAAAAGCTTGCAGTGATTTAGAAATGATTGCTTATTCAGAAGTGAAGTAAAGCCATCTTTTCCGAAAGCTCTCACCTTGTGTACAAAATGGAAGGTATTAATTTCTGACAGTCCATTGAATACTAACTCTGATTTTGATGACTGGGTCACTGTCCTACAACTAATCTCTGAGAATATTATTTTTGGGTGGCTCTGAAATCTTAAAAAAAAAAAAAAAAAAAAAAAAGTAGGAAAATACTGTACTTGAGGGCTAAAAACCAGTGTCTTCGCTTGCATATTTTTCTGATGTCGTTATCTCCAGTCTGAAATCTAACGGAGAAATTGCATTCACTGAATCAGCGCAACTCCCATAGTCTCCCAGGGACAAGAGTTGTCAAAGGTTTCTCTTCAGAGGAACAGATGCATTTTGAATCAGTTTTCATATGACTCAGACCTTCTAACTTGCAATATTAACTCTTCCCTCCAGTCTTCGTTGTTTCAGTTTAACAATGCGTGAAGCTCCTAATGCATAAAAAGTGTATATGGCATGTTTGTCAACAAATCTAAGGATTTGAATATCTGTAAGAAGTAGGTAAATATGGTGCTACATGGTTTTTCATAGGAGTGGTTCTTAAGCAGATAGTTATCTATGTTGGTCACGTTGGCTCGTCTTGCAGTACTGCTGGAGAGAAGACAAAGGCAAGACCTGCCTGTTTAGCAGATATAGGTAGAAATACGTTGGTAACAAACTGCCTTGAAACCAGGACAGACAATACATGGGGGTATTGGGTCTTGCAAGGAACGTGTAACACCTGAATAACAATTTGTCTACTAGGAGCGGTGAGAAGGCTGTGATGGTTTTCTTTGTAGACACTTGTAGCAGTCAGATTCTCAAGAAATGTCCATCATCTTTCCAGAGTCACACATGTAGTCAGTAAAATGCTATGCTAGAGATAAAACAAAGTGTCATGTTGAAGTCTTTCAAAGGCATTCCCCAGTGTTTTAGACTTTTGCAATGATTATCTTGTCAGTGAAATGGTAATGAAACTGGTAGGACCTCAGTGAGACAAATGTCTCTCCTTTTGTTTGCATAACAGACATAAAATACATACAGTTCAGCTTCTAGTACCAGGGCTTACCCCGCGGCTTTGACAAGGAAAAGGAGTCAAGGAGAACTCATGATGTCAGTGCTAGGTCAGTGGCACAAATGTATCTCCAGGGGAGTACTCCACAGTGAGCATGGGACTAATATTTTGAAAATACTGCAGAGGTGTTGACTCTGCTGATGTGAATTCTTCTGATTGCTGCTGGTTTTTGGGTTTTTTTTGTGGTTTTTTTTGTTTGTTTGTTTGGGTTTTTTGTTTTTTTTGTTTTTTTTTTGTTTTTAAGTCTTCAAGGTCAACTATGAAGAGTATTGAAGCAAACTTTCTCTTCTTAAAGCTTGAAAAAGAAAGCATAAGCATTGTACATATCTTCTTCATTTCTGTCCTTGGAAGTTGCTGGGTTTGGGGGAAACAAAGAGTATAGAAACAATCTTGGGGTAATAAAAATGATAGAACTTGTTTTACTTTGATTTGGTGGGACACTAGTTGTTTTTTTTTTTTTGGTCTTCTGAATCCTCTTTTTGATGGGATGCCTCCCTCTCTATTGGGCCTTTTAATTTTTTTAGCAAAGGATGACATGGATAAAAATAATTGTGTTTTCTTCTCTTAAGACGTGAGCTTTTGCAGGTTAAGCGGACTTACACTGGTGAGCTTGAGGTGCTGCGATAGCAAAATCATCCTCTAGGCATTCTGGATCAAATTCCAAAAGAATAGGATTTAGCAAAAAGATTCAGGTGGTAAAGATGCTGTCTTTTGTGGACATTTTTTTAAAGTGTGTGTGGTTTTTTTGGTTTGTGTGTAGGTTGGTGGTTTGTTTTTGGGTTTGGTTTTTTTTTTTTTTAATATAAGCCTTGTCCTTCTGAGGTTGGCATGGTACTTCAGTAGTAAAAGGAAAGAATAGTATGGCAAGGGAGAAGGAAGCCTTTAAAATGCTTTTTATTAGTCTGGGGTATGCATGGTACAAGAACACTGCAGTTACATTCAGAAATAATGTTGAAGGCATGATAAAAAGCTTATTTTCCTTCTTTCAGGTGCTGTAATCCAATGCTTAAAAGCAATGCCTGTGTCTCCACCCCCCCATCTTTAAGCTTGGCTCTTCCATTAGAAAATCAGCTTTGACTTTTGAATGGAAACCAGCAGGGCTGTGGTTGTACAGGGTCTCCTGTAGTCGGGAGTGCTTTTGCCTGATTGCCTCGCTGCAAAGTGGTGTGAGGGGTTTCAATTGCTGCTTAGAATCTTACTTTTAATTTAAGTGACCGTTTCTCAAAGCCTTACAAATTCATCAGCTCACCAGCGAGGTTGAGGTGTAGTCCACTTTGAGCTTTCTATTTAGAAATACTAATTACAACATGGTAGGGGGGAAGGTGGGGGACTTAAAGGCCCACTCTAAGTCACTGTGCTATTTAATGACATTTTCTACCCTTTCATGTTAAATAGAAAAACCCAAACACTTAATGTGAAAGTTCTGTGTGAAAGTTACCCTAGTATTTTGTTTCTTACCAAATGCTTATCCAAGTCCAGTTATGTTTCTTTTCCCTTTCTCCACAGTACAAGTACTATTCTCGAGTATTCATTTTAAGCTTTAAAGCTAACTAGCTTATAGGTGAAGATCTCGTTGGGTGTGAGATGCAATCTAACATGAGCTGAATGAAGGCAAGGTCTTCAAGATTCATTTTCAGAGCAAATAGTTTCTGTTTTCTTGTGTCAGCCTAAGACAATGTTTTGTTCTTTCATTTTTAACAACGTGTCTTCCAAGGCTAATGTTTAAATAAATGTAACTTTTATGGGTGATGTGGACTAGGGACTAGGGAGAGACAGTATATCAGGGAACGGCTTTTGTCATGCACCTGAGAAGTACCGTGGAAAAAAATCTCCCTTCGGGCAAAGGTGCTGATTCTAGAAAATACAAAACTTCAATTAAAACAGAAAAATAGTCCAATAGATGTCTATACACATCTTGCACAAGTGGGAGGTATTTGTATGTGTTTTTGTATATTTTGAGGGCTGGAGAAGAAGGAAGAACAGCCACATTTATGTTTCTTCAAACATAGAGTATAAATACTCTACATGTGAATTTACATTTTGGCTTGCATGTTGCTGTACTGTAATGGTCTTTTTCCTTCATTTATTCACTAAGGCTTTGCTTCTGTTTTTCTCATTAGGATGACAGTTCTGGCAGTCTTGCGTCAATATCTGCTCTCAGTCTATTAAACACAGGGGTATGAAATTTAATATATATTCTTTCTAGTTGTATTCAATGCCATGCATGGGACTATGTAGCACTCATTAAAATAGAATAAACATCACATTTTCACAGTAGCATGAATATTTTATGGCACTAACCATCAACTCATTAGATACCATTAGTAAAATAAGCACACAAATAAACTTCACACATGAATCTCACTAACAACTTAAAGTGATAGAGTATTATTGTTTATTATTGTTTACATTGCATGTTCTTGAATAGCACCAAATAGGTAATGCTAGAGCTTGACAGTAATTTACTTTCTATGTTTGCTGTGTTTCCTTGCTTAATGGTAAATGTTGTTAAAGGCTTAATTTGTAATATTTTTGAGCACCTTATATTAGCTTTGAAAATTGATATCCTAGAACCTTTTTTTTCCCTGTCACTATGTCACATAAGCTATTAACAGTGGCACTTCAGAACTCCAGATGCTTTTAATCACTATTTCCAATACGAAATTGGAAACCTAGAAAAGTGTAGCTATTGAAACTTTTGTTATATGCTGTTATGTCTTCTATTCGCTGTGACTGGTATCCTTCTGAAATTGGTCCAATGCACATGCTGTTACTTTGAAAACTTTTTATGTAATCCCACACCCTGTGTTAAACAGGAATAGAAGAAGCTAGCTTTTTAGTTCTGTGGATCTGTTAACTCTGGCTTTGTGAAACAGAGCAGTAGTGTAACTGCTAGTTGATATGTGATGCCTGCAGTTCATGTTACATGGTCCAGCCACTCTCAGCTCTTCTTTATTGGGCCCAGAAGCCCCTGGCTTGCTTCATGCTTTTTTGTAAACAACAAAAGATGAAACTTGATGCAACTTGTTAAATATCCAATTGAGGAAAAAATAAGGTAAATGAACAACTGAAGATGGATGGCATTACTTTGGAAGGTTGACCTAGAAACTCTTCAGTGTCTGTTTGGTTGTTCTTTTGACTATGTGAAGATTAGTATTTTTCCCTTCTTCAGTATAGGTTCTTTCTATATCGCCTGTAAGTTAGGAAAGAATGTACTGTTCTGTCTGTCCTGATAGCATCTGGCATTCTTAGTTTGGGGAAAATGTCTAGTTTATGACGCACAGAATTTTTCAGTGACATCTACTCTTGCTATAAGCACATCTTTGCTTTTAATCACCTTGTAACCAGTTATAGCTCAGCAATTTTAACTCTTAACCTGGGGGGGACGACACATGATGACATAGGAGGGAATCCTTATGCATTAGGAGAAATTCTCCTTACATAAATTTTCTATTAGTTTTATTACAGTGACATAGATGGGTGCCTTCCTAAGTGATTCTATTAATGCTTCCATTCTTGGATGATCAACTCTGCTTGAAATGAAGGGAAATAATCTTTCTGATGATATTTCTGGTTAGCTGTACAACATTGTGAAAATAATCATATAGATGTTTTTAGAGGCCCATCTGCTCCACAGAGTCGCCATGTGTGTGTAGAGGGGAGAAAGGTTTAAAACCACTTGCAGAATATACGGCAATCCCTATTGTTTCCTCAACAGAAACCATGACTGACTGAATAAAACCTGTTTCAGTATCAGGCTTAGAATTTTGGGAGAGTAAAGCATGTTAAAAGAAACTGTAATACACAGGGTGCATACTTTGTGTAACTGGAGTATTGGTATGCCCTGACATCTGCTTTAAATAGAGGCAATCCTTAAGACAGTGAAAGTTAATTCAGTGTTGCCGATCAGGCCACTTTCTCCTCGAGCATGCATAAAACATGTAAGCTCTGTGGTGCTTAATCTGTATAATTGGTACTTTCAGGACTGTGAGGACTTTCACAATACTTGTAATCCAAGGTTTTGATTACTCGTTTCCAGGAGTTCAGCTTTTGTTGTTGGATCCTAGATAGATCAAAACTTATCCCAGCAAGATGCATGTTAAATTTTATGGTCAATATTTATTCCTTCAAAGCTCTATAGTTTGGGCAGTGTAGACGCAAGTTTGTCTTCTAAAATTGAATCATTATGTACACAGTTAAATACTTTATCCCCACAAGCATACCCTACTTAGGGTTAACTAATGCTTTTGGAATGCTGCGATGCGGCTGGTTTTCCTTTCTGTAAGTTAGTTTGCTTAGATGGTGGAAGAAGAAGCTATGGGCAATTACGCATATGTTACACAGTGCAATCCAGTACTGTTTACAGATATTTAAAATAGCTCTGAATGCCCTAGCTGCCCTACATGGCTCTTCTGAGGAAGGATGAAAGAAACTTCAGTTTTGTATGTTTTCCACATAATATCAAAAAGGTGCAGGCAGTAAAGACTTGGGCAGGTTTATTATTTTTCTTTTGTTTAAAAGGCCAGGGTTTATTTGTTGTGTGTGTCGGTTTTTGGTGTTTTTTTGGTTTTGTTGTGGTTTTTTTTTGTTTTTTTTTTTTTTTTGTAAAGAAGTTACAGTTTGGGATAGCTTTATCTTCTTAAGCACAAAGGCAGTTTATAAGCAAAAGACTTTTTTTCCCAGCCCCGTTTACTTGTTACCTGTCTGTAGGTTAATAGGTTTATCTATATTCTGTAGGAATAAATACCGGAACTACAAGTCCCTCCACATATCAAAGTGCTCTTAAATATATTGTCACAATGTTTTTCAGGAAAAACAAGCCTTTAGCCTCTTAACAGGTTTATTATTGGCAGTAGATGAGAGGATGCAGTTCCAGCCTTAATAAGGAGATAACTATTCTTACTTTCTATTAAAGCCGAGATTTATTTTTCTTGATCTATTTTGGGATTGTGAAATGTTCTGTATCTTTTAATAAATACCAGATATGCTGCAATAAAGAATTTTTAATAACATTCCCTAAACTACTGAAACCATACATGTGACATTTCCAAAAAAAATTTTTTTTTTGCATAAACAGGTCTTACATAGTCTTGAATCTTAGTTGTCAACTGTTCTGTCCTCTGGCACATGCCCTGCATGTTAAGCATTTGACAAGACATTTGACTTTAAATTGTATTTTTACCTTCTTACAGCTCACATCTTTTGAAGTGAAGTTCTATGTCAGCTCAAGCTTTTTATCCCGTGCCAAGAATTTTAGATTCTGCATCAAATGCATGGTTAGGGCTATTGGATTCTTTACATCTAATAATACAAAATATTCCAGAAAAAATGGATATTTTAGTTGCAGAGACTAGTGAGTTCTGCGCATGTCTGATGGCTCTGGGATCTAATCTTCAAATAATTTTCCTAGAGCACAGGCTTCTTGAGGAAGAAGCATCTTCCACTGGGAAGTTCTGATACTTTGGAATGTATTTCATCTTGGGGAATGTGCAGCCGTGACAGTTTGAGCTTGAAGCTATTTTGGTCTCTGCTTTGACTCTTTCTAGTAACGCTTACAGTTTTCCCTCTCTGTGCATGCGTTCTTTTCTTGCAAAACCCAACTGTTCGTAAAGTGTACTTACTTCCAGAAACGCAGTTGGGTGATGAGTTCTGCCTTTTGTGGAAATCCCTGTTGAAGATTTTTTTCTTTGTCTTTTTTCTTTCTCTATTGCTTTGGAAATAGTATATCAGTTCTTAGCATGTATGATAGCCAGAAGCACTAGCACCAGTCAAATGTGTTGCTTGTAATAAAAGGGTGAGAGTGGCTTCATTTCTAATGTCCATCTTGCAATGCTTTTTTTATTTAACTTGCATACAAATTAGGTATGTAGGAATGTTGAAAAGGTTGGTATTGTTTGAGCTTCCTCATCTCTGACTACTAAATGAACTTGATTTCGTGGCTCCTGTTACAAAGCACTGGAAAGTGTGAAAGTAAATCAGAGCTTCTACCATGAATATGAGGGATGGCATTGCTACCATACTGCAGCCTGGATGCTGACCTCCAGGTGCTACCGCAGGATGCATTCCTAACTTAAGAATATGCTGGGGTAGCCTGAGGTATAAAGCATGGCAGGAGTGCCTATAATGTCTCTATGGTTTTTGGTGGAATGAAATAATTTTAGGCTTAAGGATATGTATATTCATTCATACAGTGAATGCTGGTTTTCTGATTTTTCTTGTGCTTGTATGAATTACAACAGAACTCTACCAATCCTATATGTCCAGATGTTCAAGATACTTGTTTGAATGTGCCAAATGACATTGAATGCATATTATCTTAAATCAAAAGTTGTCTTACCCTTCAGGAGAGGAATATGTTCCAGGAAATTTGTGTAACCACTGTTCTGGGCCAGAGACTTAGAAATATTTAGAACTAAGTTGTATTTAAGAACAATTGGCCAGTAACTTTTAAGTCATTGTGTTTACAAAGCATTAGGTTTTTAGTGTGAATGTATGTATAAACGATGACAGCAAACAGTTGCTTGCTCTTTTTCTTTACGAGGTGCATATTTGGGCTTTTCTTGAAGACAGAAAAACAACAGAGCTTCTCCTCTAGTTGAAATAGTAGGTTGATTGCTACAGATTTGTGCTCGTCTTTCCAGAGTGTGAAAATGAGTTATTTGTTATGCTGCTGTGGGGCAGAGTATGATACAGTGGTTAAGAGCTGGGTAGCTGGAAGGATAGCTGAAGCCTTGGGGGGAGGGTGTGTGCGGAAACCGGTTCAAAAGATACTGAGAATGTTTCAGAACCATTCTTTGGCTTGTTTTGTGGAGGTGCAATCACCTTTCCTCATCAGTTAAACTATTGTTCTGACTCCCACGAACTAGAAAAAGAAAAGGGCAAGAAGTCCAGATTAACTCCTCAGGATCTGAAAAGTACAGTGGCATGTAATGCCTATGGCCTTACCACTATGAACACACCTGATCTCCTCTGATCTCTGAAGCTAAGAGGGTGGGCCTGGTTAGGACTTGGATGGGAAACCACTTGGGAATACTGGGTGCTGTAGCCTCTGCCTAGCAAGAGTGGCGTCTCCATCCTTGATGATATTAAAAATCCGGCTGAACAAGGCCCTGTGCAACTTGCTGTAGTTGACCTTGCTTTGAGCAGGGAGGCTGGACTAGATGATCTCCAGAGGTCCCTTCCGACCTCAATGATTCTGTGATAATGTCCTCTTGAGATGAGATTAACATGAATTCACTGAGGTTATATTTTTCGGATCATTTAATGTATTATGCCCAGTGCGGAAGAACAGAATTTTGTTAAAGATCATTAAAATGGATAGCGTAAGGAGGCTGTTGAGCAGCAAGCTTTAAACCACCTTAGTGTTGGGCAAACACTTTGTGTCTTCTCTGGAAATCTGAGGCTGCATTGTCATGTTTGTAAGAGGTCTTTTCCCATTTAAGTTTATGGACTTCACCTGTGTACTGAACTTTTAAGCTATATAATAAAGTTGTTGGCTCTGTTTCTATAATGTTATCAGTGAACACTGAATGTGTAAAGCCCTCTGTTTCTCCCTGGGAGAACTAATGTGTACAAGAAGCTGTGTTTTAAGTGAGAGATTCATTTGGGAGCAGTTTGTAGAGAAGATTGTTATGTTTGATTGGGAAGATACATGACCTAATTAGTAATTGATCAATTTTTTATTTTTGGTGACTTAAACATAAGATATTTTGGTTAATCTGAGACTGAATTTACTTAAGCAATTATTAAAGCAAGAGGTGTACAAGAACAAACTGTCTTTAGCTAAAAAAAAAGCTTGTACAAGTTAGAGGTCACTTGGCTGTGCTTAGGAAGAGAGCCGTGTGATCTGTGAAGGTGCATTACTAAAGAACCTTGAATTTGTTCTCTTAAAAAGATGATCTTTCAGCTCTTAGTATTCTGTGTTTGAATTCCAGCATGTGGAAGACTTGCAGAGAAACTAGTATTTAGCCTTCAGGCCTAAGGAGAGTGTGAACCCACAAGCTAACTTGGTTTGGGAATAAGTTGAAAGTCTTCTCACAGATAACCTTTTAAGATTTGCTGGATCATAAGAATGGGTTTCCCAGTAACTTGGCAGTAATTTTTTATTTACAGAGGCTAAAAAAGAGGGAACGTGAGATTTGAGGTTTTCATCTGGCTCTGTCTGGCCTTTTTCCTAAAGACTCTCTCATATTTCTGTTTTGTTGGGTTGCTCTGTGGAAAAAGGAATGGTATTCTTTCTTCCTCAGAATCTTGTGCGTATTAAAGGCTCTTAAATATTTCTAAGTAGATTGTATGTTTTAACCTCTGAGAAAGAAATGATGTGAAACAGACTTGTAATGATAAGTATTATTATATTGTCACTGAGTGTAGTGGAGGTAGTTCTGGATAATGTGGGGCTGATGGTCTTGCTTCAGAAATGTGAAGGGTACCGGATCTTAAGGGTGGCTAGAATGGAAAGGAAAGAAATGGGAAGACACACAAGTTCTTGGTTAGTGGTTTTTGTTTGTTTCTTTGTCAGCTTCACAGATTACTTAAATATACTTGTGCATTAATTAGTTTGGGGCGATTATGCAGATTTCCTAACTGTAACTGATCCTTGGGTGCTCAGTAGCAATATTGAACTAGAATAGATCAAAGATTAAGTTGATACAAGAAACTACTTTCTCATTCATCTTTACTTAGCAGTCCTGGAAAGCTGCACTGTCTTGCTATAAACAACTTCAACTTGTAGTGTTAGCTCCTTGCTGTCGTAAATTATTTAATATGATATATTTTAACATTAGTTAATAGGTGTTAAACAAGTAATATTAGAAGTGAGGCTGAAAGTTGAAATTTAATTTTTATCAATAATGTTGTTTAGGAATATGAAGCACGGACAGGAAGAATGTATAAACCTCCACCCCCATCAGCAAGACGTAAAAATATTGAATTTGAACCCCTTTCAACTACTGCTTTGATTCTGGAGGATCGACCAGCGTAAGTATGATGCTGCTGTGGAACTAACGATGACTGAATTTGTTAGATATGCTTCTGATGAGCTAAACTTCACAAGTCTTACACGAAAGTATCATTGGATTATTCCATCCCAGATAATAGCCTAGCAAATACCTCCAGAAGAACCTTGTAAGTATATTATGGTCTATATGAGGAATTCTTTCTCATTGTAATGGGGCCACCAGTCTGTTCTCTACTGCATATCACAGCTGCCTGTGACAGTGTTGTGGGCATCCTTAATCAGGAAAATTCCTGAAGACTTTTATGGATTTCTTCCCTGCCATCTCAGTGTGCACTCCCTTCTCCTTCCCCAATTCTGGAAACTTAATTTCCTAGACCAGTTGGGAAGACTTAACAGTGGCAGTTGTTACTTCAGCAAACCTGGGTTTGGCTTATGAGAAGAGTCTTTTAAAAAAGAAAAAAACAAGAAAAAAAATAAAAGTATTAGGTAGGTAACAGCAGGAGTGGGAAGAATTGCCTTTGAAACACAAGAAATACCATCCTGTCACAAATGCCGAATGCTCATTTTGTATCTGGCAACTACAGTTAAATGCTTTGCTGGTACCAAGATGATAGTGTTCACTGATACTGTTCCTTGCCCTTGTTCCAGTTATGTTTTCATGGCTCCTTAAAACTACAGCTGAAAGCAAGGATACAGCAGTTAAAGATGCAACAAAAGCTGCATTAAGTACAAATAAGAATAGTAATGAAAAATGGGCAATAAATCAGTATTTTCAGCTATACAGTCTTCAGCAATATGAAGGAAAGAGGAGGGCCTGCTGACTAGGAACACATGCTGTGAGGAAAGCTAATGGAGCAAAGCTTTCAAATTGCACCTTGAGAAAGCTTGTGATGGCACTGTTAAATGTTTGCTCTAATCAGTTCCAATTAGGAAATGGAAAATAGAACATACAGTGTTTCCTTCAATATTCTCTCTAGTGGTATATAAGCTCATTCAGTGCTAAGATAGAAATATCCTGAATGGAGGTATGGATTGCTATGATTATTTTTTTGTAAATGCATTATTTCTTTTACTGTGTGGTGGAGAGTAAGGTATGCAGTAACTGGTTTGCTGATGCTTTTCTGTACTTTCAAAATATCACAATTCACAAACTAACGTAAGCATGTTTTTACAAATGACATTTCCACTTGCTTCAAATTGGAGTGCCATCCCAAGTGTGTAATGTGTTGCTACAGTCTCATCCTTGAAAATATATTCAGCTCTGACTTTCATTGGAAATATACAAGCATAAAAGATCACTTTATTAATAAGAGGAGATGGAAAACCTTTTTTTTTTGTTTTGTTTTGTTTTAACATTAACATGACAAAACTGTCTTCTGTTTATTTTGAACCAAAGTAGACTAGAGATTGGGTAAGAGACCGAAACCAAACATTGTGTTCTGATTTGTTTTGGAATGAGTCTGCTTGGTTGAAAGGAAGCGTGTGTTTGGCAATTAGGGGATCACTATGCAGCCAAAAACCAAACATATTTTAAGCTGGTGAACTTGTAGCACTGCAGCAAGCTTCTTTAGCTTTAGCTCTGACATAAATGGGGATCTATCTTTTCTTCCTTTGGTAAACGTATCATCTTTTGTGGGAGTTTTAAAGAGCTAAATATAATGAATAAAACCCTTTACCTTTTATTGAAAATATGTCATCATAGATTTCATATGAACAAATGGAGTATTGATATGCAGGTATATTTCATGATTAAAATATGCATGTGCAGAAATGCATTGGAATAAATAACTATATGGAATATCAATATTTCCCTTTTGTCATTTCATGCAAACTTCATTTGAGCATCATTCCAGATGTTCAGCAAATCTAATAACCCTGCTTTGGGGGAAGCTATAGGAGAAGCAGTAAACATCTGGTAGTTCTCTACTGCTGTTACTGAAACACTGGTAGTGTGACAACCCCAAAGCTCACCTTAGAGAGAAGCCAAATTAAAACCTGGTTTGAAATGGTTCAGAATGTCATTTGTGTGTATTGAATTCAGGAACAACTTGTTTTCAGAAATCTTCCTGCCAAATCAGTGGAGGAGGCCTTACGTCACCGACAAGAATATGATGAGATGGTGGCAGAGGCAAAGAAACGAGGTATGTTAACTGCCAATAATCACTATAATTCTTTTTAACTGTGCAGCAAAAATAAAGTAATTTTTGGCTTGTAGGCTAGTAGGTACAGTAAAGAAAAACCTTGTTTAATACCTAGGTTATTCTCTGGTACATATGTGCACACAGTTTAAAACAGAATTCAATTACCAAATCATTCTCTTATTCCACCACAGTGAATGTAACTATGTTCAGAAAGTCAGTTTAACATTTTTTTTTGATTTTTTAAGTAGCAACTTGATGATTTTTTTTTTTTTTTAAACTACTTGTGTAATGTGATCAGCTAGAGACTTTCTGGACTCTTTTTTTTTTTTTCAAGGTGTGTTGCTGCAGTTGCCACTGAGAGCCAGAGTATAATAAAGCTGACTGCTTAAAGATCTGTTTTTTCAGGGATTTGAGAACAATTCCAGTGTGAAGACAGATGAGAGCTTTGGGGTTTTTCCAACCAGCTGTACCTGTGCGAATCTTCCTACTCCCACTAGATCTGTTTTTTAAATTAAACATATCTGTAGCATCTGGTACTGTGTCAATCTATGAATAATTGTTGAAAGGACTTATGTAGTCCCGTGCTTAGTATTCAGGGAATAAGCTATTTTAAGAATCTGTGCTGCATGTTTTATTTGGGCTGTTGTCAGAGATACAAGCTTCTGAACTGATTGAGCCTCTATGGATCTGTGGCAGCTTACTCTGAAAGATGTGATAAGAAATCCAAGGCATTGGACAGCTCATGTCACTGTTCTTGTGGTGTGCATCTTGTAAGGTGTGATTTGTGGTCCATGTTCTCTCACTGCATCTTTAGAGGGTCAGCCATGTGTGGTGTTTTAGTATGTGTACCCTAATATTCATTAAATTAACTATTGCTACACACACAAAGCTTCAGTAAAAACTTAATGAAGGTGGTCAGCCATATCAGTTTATCAGGGATGGCATGTTTACTCTGTTGGTGTGTCTAATGCATGCATAAATAAAAGTGTCTTGCAATTTCACAGTGGTTCTTAGTGGTGTCAAGATAGCATTGTTCTGTCCTTCTTTTAGCCTTTTTACTAATAGGGATCTACAAATAATCCTTTTTTAACAGAAGGCAGAATACTCTTCTCTTGTTCAGCATTGTGGTCCTCTTTCCAGAAAAGAAAATACATAATCCTTCTAGGTGGAAGTTTCAGTAAAATTTGAATAATTTTAAAATGGATGCAGAATTGCACTTTTGAATAATAATTTTATCTATAATTATTGCTGATTAGTCTAAATAATAAGTAAGGTTTAGGTAGAATGTGGTGTGAAATTCATTACAGGAAAAACAGTGCTGATGATGTGCTTGCTTTTTAGTCATTCTGTGTACTGCAGAAGAGCGCTACGAGTTTTCTAGCCAGATTTTTGCTTGTCTAAATCACTGTGTATTTGAATAACTTAAAGACAGCTTAAATTAAAAAATTTCTTGAGAAATACACCTACAATCAACAGAAATAGTACCAGCTGGCTCATGCGGAACTGTAATTTACCCCTGGTCTCTTTTAGTCATCTAAATAATTAGATAGTAGCTGAATTATTTACCTAATAACTTCTATACACTAATACAAAATTATTAACATGTTCTCTCTAACAGAAATTAAAGAAGCACATAAAAGGAAAAAAATAATGAGAGACCGTTTCAAGCAAGAAGAGAATATAGCTAGTGCTATGGTGATTTGGGTCAATGAAATACTACCTAACTGGGAAGGCATGTAAGTAAAGTTCTGTTGTGTAAATGAGGCAAGGCTGGCTTGTTTCTCCTCTGGAAACAGATGAACCACATACTTTATTTTCCTTTTCCTTTCTGTTTTGTCAAGAAGTCAGTTGTTGTTGCCATGATATAGTGAAAGGTCATTACAGAGCAACATGAAATGTGTGTTCTGGAAGCTTAATGTTTTGTTTTGTTTTTTTTTTTTAATGGGGCTTTTAGCATAAGCAGAGATCCTTGAATATTGATTTGGGAAATAGTATGTTATTTTGCTTGTAAGTTGCCTAATGATTTTAGAAGACAAGATGTGCAATATATGCCTTTTGGTTTTGTTTTTTTGTTTTGTTTTGGTTTTTTTTTTTGCTTCCCTGTCCTAGGCGTGCTACCCGAAGGGTTCGAGAGCTGTGGTGGCAGGGATTACCCCCAAGTGTCCGTGGGAAGGTTTGGAGCCTAGCTGTGGGAAACGAATTAAATATCACTCCTGGTATGCCTTAACAGATCACATTTTAATGTAAAATTAAGTTGGTTATTTTCAAAGAAAATTTTAAACTTTTGTTAAAAAAAAAAAAAATCAGGGTATATTTGCTTTTTGAAAAACTGTATTTCACAACCTTAGGAATAGGTATTTTTTACGATTAGATGTCATAGCCTGGTAAATTATGGAAACAAGGTTGAAAAACTGCTTACAAAAACATTTTAGTCTTATAAGAGTTAAGGTTGCGCTCCCCCCCAAAAAATTATTTTTATGTTTAAAATTGAGAATTTGTAGCTTTGCTTTTTTTAAGGGGGTGGGAAGGGGAATTGCTTTATTTCATAACTAATGATTTTGATGACCTTGGAAGTGTTGTAACTCATTCACAAAAATAAAAATCTGAATTATTTAAGACATGATTTCCCTCTCGTAATTTGCACGTTCACCGCAGAAGAAAGCATAATACAGTGCACACCATAAAACTGTGTATAGTGGTACTCCGGTGGTTAGTGGTAACCATCTGGTAGATTCTCCCCCCGCCCCCAGTGGTTACAATGAAACCAAGAAACAAAACCAAAGCCAGGAATACTTAGTGTGCTTTTGTTTTGGATGGGTACTTTTCTTACTTATCTCTTCCTTTTTTTGTTGTTGGTTTTGTTTTGTTTCCTTGCAGAACTTTATGAAATCTTCTTGTCGAGAGCTAAGGAACGATGGAAAAGCTTCAGTGAGACAAGTTCTGAGAATGACATAGAAGGTGAGATCTCCCGAATGCTAGACAGCCTCCTATTCTCTTTTACAAACCCAGAAAGTCTCACAAGTTCAGCTGCAATTGCAGTATTAGGAATACTTGTTAAAAGTGCTCTGAGTCATTACCTACTTAAATGTTTGCTTTCTTATAACAAGTCAGTGAGGGGCTTAACAGTATTTACTATATCAGTAAAAGCTGTGTATTGCATGTGCTAGTTCACTTTCAAATGAATGTGTTTTCCTCTGAATTCCTGAAATACCAGGACTAAGCTCTCATGAAAATTTTAGGTGAAATACAAAAAGAAGAAACGGGAAACTAAATTACAGTATGTGCTGTTGCGTAGCTCTGCTTAGATGGTTCTTATGTTGGTATCCCTTCCACAACTTTGGGAAAGAAAAATATTATTCTCTGTCTTTTGATTGTGGAACTGAAAGGTGAAGAATATGTAACATATTACACATTTTGGATCCCACTTGGGTTTCCTTGGTTGCCCGGATGGCCTTTCCTCCCTAATCTATGAAGTGGGGATGTTAGCACACTTGTATGTATAGTGGAGTTTTATCACATTGCTGTCTCCTGTTGCTATTCTCCCTGTTAAAAATAGCATCAATTATGTTTTCAATGGTGGATATATTCTTGTTATAAACATTAACTCCGTATGCTGTTAACAGTTACTTTTTTAAATGCTGTCTTATGTGATACTGTCAGTACCAGCTGCTGTGAAATAACTGTTTTTTTGAATTGGTCTCTTTTTTGGGAAAGAAAACGCCATTGTAATGCAAGAAGTACTTCTGTGTTTGCACTTGCCATAGCCCATCCTGACCAATTGGCTACTTTGACTGTAAATTATTCGGGTCTGCTTTAGGCCACCTCTGCGACTCATCTGAAACTTGTATTAAAAAAAAATTGTGTGTGTACGTGACTGTAAATATGCTTATCCTTGGAAAACATGTTTGCAATGCCCGTTGGTTTGTGGGGTGGTGGTTGGTTTGTTCTTTTGTTGTGAGGGTGTGGGCTCAGTTTGGGGAAGGCTTAGGTAATTTGTTTATTTTGGACAGGTAGTAGTTCTGGATGGGAACGAAAGGGGGAAGGGTCCAGTTTGATTGTGTCAGATGTTCTGAGAAATGTAGTAATAAGGGAGAACTTAGAGTAACAGGATTTTCATCTCTGGTTCAAAAGCAACCAAGCCAGCCCACAGTGCTTATTACTAATCTTTGGTAGCAAAGCCTGGAAGATCAATTATTTTAGCCTCATTTAACATTTGAGTAGTTCTGAAGGTTTTTCCTGTTCAAATATCTTTAACACTTTATTTTGGCAGATAAAGATTAAAGCATGAAGAGTATCTTTTTGTGTCTTGAAGACAAGACAAGACATTCATCAAAAGATATGTTTATCTGTCACATCTGTTCAAAAGACCCCCAGTGACTCCTCCTTTGGAGTTGAACTGAATTTCTTGTATAAATCCATAGTTTCTTATACCGTAGATTATAATCTTCCTTGGGAATACTCTAAATGGATACTGTCACAAATGAAATTATCCCAAATTAACCAATACCCGTTCCTTTTGAGAGAGAAAGGAGGGATTAAGCAACAGTTGTTGAAATTTTTATTTTAGATCGTGCATGTTCTTTCTCTGTAATAATAATTGCCTTCTTTCTCCTAAATTCCCCTAACACAGCCTGCAGCAGTCCCACTCACTCCTGAATGCAACTATCTTAGTTTTAGGAGGGCTGGAAGAAAATGCTGCTTTCAGAGATGCTTCAGCAGATCGGGTTCTGTTTAGCCTATTTGTCAAATTCTGCAATTTTCCACTTCCCAGATGGCTCTTGACTGGTTTAAGCCTGCTGAAAGAGCCTTTTCCCCAAGTGCCATGTGTATTTTTCTCCTTGCTATTGCTAGTATTTGCATCATGTCCCTACGTAGAGGACAGGGTAGAGAGAACTCAAGGGCCAGCTGAATTTCTTCTGGAGGTTCTTGAGTGAATGCTGCCTTTTTTTCCTGCCATTTGAGGAATGCCACTCCTAAGGATGCAAAAAAAATCCGAGTCAAATGAGAGCTAATGAGGCTCAGAAGTAATGTAACTTCTGCAGATCATAACTGTGTGGTCCATTCTAGAGACTTCAGTGAAGTGTCTCTGTATATTTTAGTCACCTTCAGTAAAAATGGGACATGAGAAAAGCATGACTTCAAAAGTAACATGCTTGACTTTGCCAGTGAAGAAGTGCTGGCTTGTTGTGATAATGATGTAATTCATCTTTTTCTTTTAGTGTACAGAGTATATTTCAATGCTGCTGGTTGAAATGAGCTACCAAATGAGCCCATTAGGAATGAAAAATTTGACAAGTGAGATCCCACTGGATCACTGGATTTCACTCTGTGCTCTTGCACAGACTCGGTAACTGAAGTCACAGTAGAAGATAAGAAAGAAAACAGGGTTTTGAGGACTGGGCTGGGCAAAGTTCAAATTCTAGTGAATGCAGGGCCAGGCTGGGCCTAGCCAGAGTGTTTTACAGAAGTAAAAGGTAATCTGTTGGTTTTAAGTTTTAATGGTGTAATGGTCTATGACTTGAAAAAGAATGAGTAAACAGGCAATAATTACTGATCGTTTCCCTCACTTTTTGGAGCTGATGGCATATATCAGGTATCAATGGACAGTTTTAGCTCTTGAAGTATAGCACTGTAGAAGCGCACTCCAAGAATTAGAACTAGGTAACTTTTCTTCCTTAGATCCTAAAAGTCTTTATGTGCCTATGGTAGTTTTATTCTGAAGTCTGTAGAATTTACCTATCAGCTTTAATAAGTGTTGGCTTTGGTTGCAGATGCAGGTGCATCTGTTGCTGATCGTGAGGCCAGTCTGGAGCTAATTAAGTTGGATATATCACGCACCTTTCCATCCCTGTATATTTTCCAGAAGGTGAGATCTCTGTAACTTTAGTTATGACAACTTTAAACTTCTGAATAGTTAAGAAAAGAAACCTAGCTGGCTAAATATGGAATAGTTTTTGGAAGTTGTTTGTCTCAAACAACAAAAGTAAAATTAGTTCTTTGCTACATACAACAGCAGTCATCTTTTTTTTTTTTTTCTTTTCCTTTTTCTTCTTTTTTTAAAATGAGAATAAAGTAGGGACACTTAACAATGGGCTATAAGGCTTTTTCTCCTGGAAAAATTGCATGTGGTTCCTATTAATGTTTATGAAATTACATGCAAAAATGAGAATATTCTCACTGCTTCTACAGAAGTCTTGATGTATTTTAGTACACATTTTCAGGCTTTATGATTTTTATATAGATACAATATATGCATACACATGTATATAAAATAGCATGCACTACTGTAATACAGTAACTCGTGTTACTAAGAATTAAAACATCCACTGTCTCTGAAAAGGAAAAACCAACCCTGGATGTGTACCAGATATCTTCATTTTCCCTTATGTACTGATTTCCACTGAATTATTTCATAGGATTATTGATCTGTTACTTTTCCTTTAACATCTCAAAAGCATACATGGTAATGCTTAGAGTAAAAATTGGTATTATTCTAGATGTGAACAAAGGAGTAATTCACTGGCTCACTTGCATCTTAAAATACTGGCTTGTTATGTTTCTATGTGTATAAAGTGATTTTGAAAAAAACTTTTTTTTTTTCTTTTCTTTTCCCCTCCTCCCTCCCCTTGTATTAGGGTGGTCCTTATCATGATCTCCTGCATAGTGTTTTAGGAGCATATACATGTTACAGACCGGATGTGGGATATGTAAGTATTTGCTGTAAAATGTTTATAACATGGCGAATAAGCTTAGGATGTCATCTATTAGAGTGTATTAAATAAGTAGGTTATCTACACTTCATGCTACTAGCACTTAAAAAAAATGAATTCAACTTTAGCACTTATTCATTTCATAGCAGTTACAATATGGTAATTCTTAGAGATAAATAGCTAAAAATGTACGGAATGTCAAGGATGAGTATACTACCTGGCTTGCATGGAAAAATTTAAATGGATGTGTTCACAAGGCATTACAGTTCTGACAGACGCACGGTATCTACAGAAAAAACCAAAACGCTAGAGGACTTCCAGTGGGCACTTCGCCTGTTCTGTCCTAGTGTTGCCCCCACTGCTGCCATTTCCATAGTGATACTCTGCTTCACTACTGCACGTCCTAAAGTCCAGAAACTCCTTATTGGTGTCTTGATGTCAAAGATTAATTGCTGCGAGTTCAGTGAAGATAAGATTGTTTGCAGCAAACATTACTGTGTTTAAAAAAAAAAAAAAAATCCAAAACCCTATAAAAAACTGCCAAAAAACCTGCAAACAACCCAACTAAACCTAACATCTCTCTGAATGGTGTCAGCTTAGAGAAGCAGTTAAATAACAAACAGATGCTTTTTTCTTCTTTTTCTTTCTTTGGTCCTGGCGGTAGCTAGAACACCTTTCACAAGTCCCAATCGCTTCTGGGCTAAAAAGCACTTGAAGAGTTTTAAGTCTAATCCATGCAACAAAGCATTATATAGCGCAGGGTGTGTTTTCCTCTCTAAATCAGACACGCCTGGGACTCTGCATCAATATCTAGTTGTTTTTTTCACGTTCAAATGTTTTTAGCCCTGAATTCTGTCATCTGTGACCTCATTTTTGGAGACCCTCCCATACTCTTTGAGTGAGATTACAAACTCTGCAAGTTCTGAGACTGCTTGTTCCCAGGGTGGAGTTTTAAAAGGCAAATAAGTAATTTTTCATGGTTAGGTCTTCTCTTTTTTGTTAGGAACACAGCTAGCCTGGATATTGCTGATCAGAGATTTTTTTTTTTAATGTTAATATGGCAGTAAATTTAATGTAATCTTATTTCCACACCCATCTGTCCCACAAAAATGGAAAGCTGCGGGACTGGTTTTGATGCATATCAATACTTTTCTCCCTAGTTGGTTAAAATACTGAGTGCGTTTTTTTTAAATGAGGAGGAGGCAGCATAAATGCCTAGGAACAGCAGAATAATCATCTTTGCAGTTGAAATTGGTAAAATTATTTTTTTATAATATAATGAGTATTCAGTATTTTTTGTAATAATGAGTATTCAGATCATCAGTTAACAACTACAAGAATAAAGCTCTTCACTTTTATTGCAGACTAAAGTGTTTTTGAGAGAGTAATCATGGAAAAATGTAAACTCGCATTGTAACTAACCACTTAAAAGTAATTTTATGTATGTGAAAAAATACTGTCTGGCAAGTGGAAAGATACGTATTGACTGTTCTGTAATGGAATTTTGTCTCAATTCCAACATATCTGACTGGGTCTAAACTGTCCCATATGTGAGGTTTTTCCTCCATGTCTGCTTTTCCCATAGCTTAACAATGAACTTAAGGCCAAATTTTGTCTCTTATGAGCTCTGCGTCCAGCCTGTGTGGTTTTAACTTTCTTGCATTCCAAGTCCCAAGGTCTGGTGATCATGAGACCTCCCAGAACTTCCACCAAGGATCTAAAACCGGCATCTGAAGAAAGACTCTGTGTCTTGCTGAAATCAAATTGACTGCATGCATAAAAATTATTTATCCGTGTTGTTTCTGTTCATCTGGAAATGTTATGCAATGGTATTTGATATATTGCAGACTGTAAATATTTGTGTTTCCAAAGATATAAGATGTACTGAATCTACTCACCTATATTTGCCCGATGCTTTTCCCACTTGAAGGTACAAGGGATGTCCTTCATTGCTGCTGTGCTCATTCTCAATCTGGAGGAGGCAGATGCTTTCATTGCCTTTGCTAACCTTCTAAACAAGCCATGCCAGCTGGCCTTTTTCCGTGTGGATCACAGCATGGTATGCACAGTTTTCTGGTTTTGAACCATAACATTCTTTTGACTTGAAGTGTAACTGATTTTATTGATGACTTCCTTTTGTCCTGTTGATTAAGGAAAACTTTTAACCTCTGGTTACAAAACTGAGAATACTAGATACTAATCCATAGAACACATCCTACTGTTTTGATTTTTCCTCTAGAAACACTTAATCATTGTACTTATCCTAAGAAGTCACATTGTGCTATGTTGACATCCTCGATTCTTGGTGGGGTTTGTGTTATTTTACAACTAAACATTCTTTTGATGACTGCTTATGAGGTGTTCTACTGTCTCTACAGATGCTGAAATACTTTGCAGCCTTTGAAGTATTCTTTGAAGAAAATCTTCCCAAATTGTTTCTTCATTTCAAATCATACAGTCTTACTCCAGACATATATTTGATAGACTGGTGAGTTCAGAGAACATAGCAAACCTAACCTTACAACTGTTGGAACACTTTCCATTTTGCTATAGGTTTTTCAGCAATAGAAATACAAGATTAAAAAAAGTATTCAGTAGGTGTTTGTGTACATCAGCTTCCTAGGTCTTGTGAAATCATGGTGAACTACTCTGTGCAATCACAGTTCCTCTGGCAGGATTCAAATTTTATGAACTGGGATTCAGAGTGACATCTATTCAGATAGAAATAGTTTTCTTGTTGCTGCAGGTAAGAGTCAGCTATGTGTAACATAACATAAATAGGGGAGAGGAGGCTACTACACCGTAGTGTATTATGACTGATTTTAAGTGACTTGATGGAATGAATGTAATCAGCTACTGAAGAAAGTATGAATATAGGAACATAGCCTTCGAAGCAGAAGGAAGATGAAATTTAGGACCTGGTTTGGGAAGGGATAAACTTGGAAATACAGTGAACATTTTGAAGTAATGAATGTTCTAAAGCAGAAAGTACCGAACTACATTATGTTCTTGTAATGGAAGGCAGTAATGCAAGTGCCCTTGAAGTGTGTGTAGTGCTGCCAAATACGGAATGTCTGTTCATAAGTGTGTGTGGATAGGGATGTGCTTCATACAGGATTATTATATGGTTAGAAGTTTCTAATAGAGTAAATTGAATTGGGTAGAATTAAATAATATAAAAACTCATCTGAGTACTGGGGAATGAAGAACTTCAGCTATAAGATGCAGCTTATCAGTAAGCTGTAAGTCTCAGCAGGAGCAGGTCATACATAGCAGCATTGAGTCAGGAGCGTGCTGCAGTCCTTAGAGTTTAGGAGAGGTATATATGTTGTGGAAATAGTGCTGCTGTACAAAGTACTAGAATATTCTGCTTCCAATTACCTGTGAGAAATGAAGATTGTTAATTCCTGCACATGTTCCAAGGATGGCCTTGAGTAGAGAGCTCCTCTTATAAAGGGAGAGTAGAAGAGGTTGTGGTAGTCTGCGGGAAGGAGTGTTCTGAGGTTCCTGAAGCGCTTCCCAATAGGAATAATGGGGAAACAGAGAACACTGGGTTTTGTATCAAAGGAACCACTACAAGTTTATGGGAGGGGTTCTACAATATGGTACATGCAGCAGACTGAACTCTCTGCCCATGTATAATGAATGCTTTGTAAAAATAAACTTTGCAATAAGAAATGCAAGTGGAGTCTTCCCAATAAGAATAGAACAGCGACTGTCTTTAGATTTTGGCGATTTTTAACGTGAGTAGAAATTGAAAGGGTATCATGGCCGTGTAGTTATTGAAATCTCATTAATACATTAGTGGGATGTAGCCTTCTATTGAGATAATTTGTGGCTTTAGATTTAGTTTAGAAAACAAATGATGAACAGAGCTATTAAACTGTATGGCTTAAAGAATGGGAGAGAAGGGTTACGTTTTTATTTGTATCATACCCTGTTTGAGTGTAAAGATGTTTGTAACTTCTCTAGCCAGAGCTTCCTAAAGGAGGTGGCTTTCAAATGGAGGATTTCCTGTAGCATGAATAGAGATGGGTTTCAGAGTAGGAGCTCTGACTTTAAAAACTGGAGACCTGTGGATCTTTGAAATACGGAAAAAATAAGAACACATGAAATAATTTGTCATCTGCTCACTCTCAGCTAATGTAACTGAGATTTAAAGGAGGTTGTATTTTCATCTTTCTGAAATAGGTTAAAGTTATAACTGTGCCTTTTTTTTTTTTCCTCAATTGTAGGATTTTTACACTCTACAGCAAGTCATTACCACTTGATCTGGCCTGTCGTGTCTGGGACGTTTTCTGTAGAGATGGAGAAGAATTTTTGTTCAGGACAGGGTTAGGAATCCTTCGGTTATATGAAGATATTCTCCTACAGATGGACTTTATTCATATAGCACAGTTTCTAACAAAGCTTCCAGAAGACATTACATCAGAAAAGCTTTTTAGCTGTATTGCAGCTATTCAGATGCAGAATAGTAACAAAAAATGGGCACAGGTGAGTTTCTTGGAGATAGAGATATATATAGATATATATGTATGTATCTCAAAACAGACATGTCAGCACATGAGTATATGGGGCACTTAATGACTACTTTATGCTGCATGTCTGACTTCTGAGCAGTGGGCACTTCCTTTCTTGTGTCTCATCCTAGAAATTAATCTCCGTGCTAATATTGTGGTGGTTAATACTGATCTTTTTTAGAAGACTGGCTTTTTTTATATTCATTAAATAATTTACTTTTCCAGGTGTTTGCCTCACTGATGAAGGACAACAAAGAAGGGGACAAGAACCATAGCCCGGCACTGAAAAGCTAATCGTTGTAATGTTGAGGTCAATTGAAAATGGAAAACCACTTGATGACAAAGGAGTTTTCACATCACTTCTATGTGGAAAAGCACTATAGCAAATGTGAAAATGAGATGGAAAACCGATGCAGCTCTCAGTGGAGTAATGAACTGATGAAATCTTCACCCTTTTTGCCAGTATTAGCTTTTTGTCATGGGAAGATTTGTTTTCACACAGAATACTAAAACCTATGAAACTGAGAAGCGGGGGAGTTCATATTTAATACTTTAAAAGAATCAGCTCAATGCAATAAACATTTGTAATAACTTCTGTTGGTACTTTAAAAAAAATTTTGAGGCATAACTTTTTTTACAAATACCACAAAGGCACTTTTTTGGGGGGATGAGGGAAATGCTAAATCTTAAGGCCCCAAAACTGCTATCCAAACCAAATGCTTTGGTACAAATATTACCTCCAAAATTAACCATCTGAAAGTATTGAGGACCAAATAAGGTTGTTTGGTATGTTTATGTGCAAGATGGTTAAAATTTGGGAAGGGGTATTGTCTTATTTACTTGGGGTTTTTTAAGTTGCAGCTTCATTCTTCAGTCTGGGCAAATGTGATTAACTCAGGAACTGTGGACGTATTGTGCCCAAACCTGTTAGAGCAAAGATAATCTGAATTTTAAACAGTGGTAAGATCAGGGCTATTATTTTCAGAGTGTAGAGCTTTCAAAGCAAGTGGCGTTAAGCATTTGTTTTGGTGTATTGGTTGTGCAGCTTATTAAAAATGGAGTGGGTATTCTGTGAAAGGGTTTTGCCACCAGAAGTTTTGTTTTGTTTTGTTGAGCCATTTCCAACTAAGAAATACTTGTATGTAACGGTGAACACTAAAAACTGACAAAGCTATCTGCAGACTTTGCGTTGTCAAAGGAGCAGCCACTTTTAACACTTCGGAATAATGCAGACACAGAATCGTTTTTGAAACTATCTTTTATTAGTGTGCAATACTGAAATCCAAAAAGTATCTGGTTTTAGTGATACTTAATTCTTTAACATCGTTTAACTGTGAGACATAGGGTCATACTGTATGTGTCACGGCAGATATTTTCAACCATTTCCTATTCTCGAAGATGCTGTACAACAACTTGTGATTGTAGGGGATGGAAATTTAAAATGGATAGCACTGCAGGTGAGGAACACTTGCACTCTCTTGGTCCATTTTTGCTAATATTTAATGTAAATAAATTCCCTACATGTGGGTTTTTGTAACTGGTCCCTCTGTGGAAATCAAGTCAAAATTACCATTATGTATTTTTAAGTGCAGGAGGCTTCCAGTTGTCTGGTGTTTAAAAGCAGAGTCTACATAATTGGGGTAAAGATTTAGTGTGGTGTAACTTACGTTGCTATCTGGTCTAAAAATGACATATATACTACTCATAACATTACAATTTGAAATTTAAATGTCAGATTTTTCTTAACTTATGTATTCACTACTTTAATTGGATCCAATTTGTCTTATATTTTTGTGTTATCTTGTACAGTTTTCTTACTTTTCAGCTATAAATCTGTACATAACTGTAAATAGAAGGATCAAGCCTTCCTTTAAGACCACTAGTAACAGTTCCTGTGTAAATAAAACTTATAGCAGATGTGCGGCGTGGTTCTTTTCTGTTCCTCCATCGCTTCCTGCGAAGTATGGCAAGAGAGCGCCTCATGGATGGTGCTGTACTGATGAAAACCGGGCCGGTTCCTGCAGCGAGCACCCGCACTTCGGTTGCCCGCATTTCTTGCCTCCCTGAGGAGCTGAGGTGAAGGGCGAAGGGCAGCGCCGCACACTTGCAGCTCGGCTTTCCTCTCTCTGAGGCTCGGGGGGTGAGCTCGGAGGCGGATACTCTGCTCCCGGAGGGCGTGTTGTGGTGCGGGGCGGAGGGTGGAGCGTTAAATTAAAAGCTGTAGTCAATTATGAAGTGGGAGCAGCTGCCCGCCGGAGCAGCCGCCCCTCTGTCCCTCACAGCGGTGCCGCCCTCCGCCGCCAGGGGCCGCTGTGCCTGCGGCCGCGCGGGGCGGGGCGGGCGCGGCTCGACCCCGCCCCCAGCCGCCGCTTCCGCTGCCCGTCGCCGGCACAGCACGCGCGGGGCCGCCGCCATGAAGCCGGTAGAGTACTGCGGGGGGGGCGGGGGCAGCGGAGCCCGGGCCTCTGCCGACCCCTGTGCCGCCGCGGGGCGCGCCTGGCGGGGCTGTCGCGGCGGCGGCCTGGCCCCGGCCGGTGCTGGGGGGCGGGGGGCGGCCCCCGGGCCTCCGGCGCGGGCTCCTCGGGAGGAGGCTGCTTTCCTGCGCCGGCTCCGCCTCCCCTCGGGCCGAGCGGGTTCGTCCTGCGCTGCTGCGGGCAACGACAAAACTGTGAGCGGCGGGGGCCGGTGGTAAAACGCGGCGTGCCTGGGGCGGGCAGCAGCCCGCCCTTCAGCGGCGGGTCCCCGGCAAGACAGACCTCCGTCTGTCGCCTCTCGAAGGTGGTTTTGCCAAAGCTGAGGCGCGGAACGAGAACCGGGTCACCGTTGTTCGTTACCCTGAGGAGCGTGGCGTCGGGGCTTTGCCAGAGGGCAGGGCTGTCTGCAGCGGGCCCTGCTGGCAGGCGCCCGGGCTGCGAGGTGGCACCGGAGGGGGCCGGCAGAGGCTGAGCCGGCTTCTGGGCCGCGGCGTCGCGGCCTGCGGCTGTTGCAGCTGACGGTGCGGCCTGCGTGGCACAGGGACGAGCCTCAGCGCTGCTTCTGTCTCTTCAGCGCTTTCCCAGTAGTCAGATCTAAAAAGGGAAGATAAAGGTGAACTGGCAAAAATTCCAGATTCGAGGAGCCCCACACTGGTCCAGCCGCCTGTCCCCTTACCGAAGGGACACCCACCACCGCCACCGGGACTAATACAATGGCCCGTGTTCCCTCCGCAGCCCTTGCCCTCCCATGCCCCCCAGTAGGTACGCCGTGCTGCGTCCGTTTCCATCCTGAACGCTCCTGGGAGTGTTTTGCGGCTTTGGCACAGGGTGCCTGCATTGATCTGCGCCTCTGGGCTTTCCCTGAGCCCTCTTTCCTGTGACCACTGTGGCTCCCTGAGCTTTGGCACCTGTAGCCCGTACACAGCTTATGCATTGTGCTGTTCTGAGCCTTGCAGCAGGCAGCCTTGTCTTTTCCATGCAGCTACCAGTCGTGGAGAGTTTGGGGCAGGAGAGAGCCGAAGCTCAACATGGGGAAGTGTGCTGCAGGAGCACATTTGCCTGAGGCTGTGGCCTTGTACCAGACCCTCCTAACCTTACCATGTGCTGGCGAAGATCGGCATTGTGAAGAGCGGAGACAGAGTGCTTAGGAGTGCGCAGGGCAAAGAACTGTGCCCTAACAATCTGTTTACCATACTTGGAGTCTTAATGTGTCTAAAAGTGATGGACATAGGGTTTATTTAAAAAAAATTGTCAAAGAACATTTCTGTAAAACATTCTTCGCAGGTCTCCTCAAAAATTTAACGCAGTTGGGTTGGAGCTAACTGATGATACCATTTGGAAGAAACACCGTCAGCCCTGGTAGAATATTAACTTAATGAGATCTGAAACAGTGAAATAAATTTCACAAAGGCTATGAACATGTCAGTTACTTTTAGTTTTCTGTTTGTTTCCTAGAGAAAAAACACAAAACGAGTTCCAAGCTTTCGCAAGTTACTGAGAACTAGTAAAATAAAACTTGACAACAAATTAAAGAATAAACAGTACAAGCAGCAAAGTGCTGCTAAGAAGTATCGAAAAGAACAGAAGAAGCTAAGGGAGGCTGTCAGAGATGCTATCTCTAGAAAACCTTTTCCATTGGAAGAATGCAAGAAAAAAACAGTTGGTAAGTGTTTGCTCAGAGGTTTTTTTTTTGTAAGCAAAAAGGATTACTAAATATCCTGCTGCGTATGTATCAGGAAAACAACATTTCATTTTCTGTGTACAAATAATTGCTGTTCTTGTTTAAAGGAAAGAAAGGGAGACTTATGAAAAATATAAAATGTAACCATTCTGGAAACAAGATCTGATGGTTGGAGATGGTAGAAATGTGTTTGCTCTAATCATTATTGGATGTCAAAATGAAGGGGCTGATTTCTGGGATAACACAAAACACATGCATGAAGGTTGATAAGCCCAAGGTTGAAGTAAGGTGTAAAATGATCTCACAGGTGTAGGCAGTGTTAGGTTTTCAAGTTTGAATATACGTACAGGATCTTAATCTGTACACATCATCTTCTAAAATAGCTGAAAAGCGGGAAGAAGAAGAGGAAGAAGATGCTCTTCCACTGGACATGATGGATGAAGATGACTTAAAATTAATGGAGGATTTGGCTCAAAAAGCATCCTTTTTAACCAGAGATCTTTCTTCCAAGTGAGTGTTGTTGTTATGTCTACTTTTCGTACTAATTCAGCTTTGTGTGGTTAATATGTAATTAACATGTAGTGTAATACATATATCAGGAGGTCTCTTTCAGTCTGGTGTTTCTTTGCAGTTCCAGTTTACTGTTTCCTTAGTCTGTCAGTACATTCAGTATTAATGTATTGATGCGTATCAGTACATTCACCTGCTCTGCCTGACCTTCAGGATACTGTTTCTGCACAGTGTTCCTTCCCATGAGGTCCCTGGCTGCGAGATGAGTAGCATTCCTCAAACTGAAAGAAATGCTTTGATCTGTATACAGAGTCTTTTTTTCTATATAGAGTATGCAGGATGTTCCCTGTACTTTGGGCCACTGTGCTTTCATATTGCATTGCAAATTGCTGTAAAAAAAAAAAAAAAAGGTTCTGGAAGCCATGCCTGTAAACACATGCTACACCAAAATATTCATACAAAGAATTTGTTACCAGTTTTCTGGAGCAAAGTGTTAGGTAGAGTTCACAAATCCAACATAGAAGGATAGTTGCTCTTTTACGTGTTTTACTATTACTAGCTTTTAGCTCCTTTCCTAGTGTTCCCTTAAACTGCAGAATTTGTCTTTTTAATCTGCTTCACTCTGATCAACTATAATCATTCTTAAGAACTTGTCAAATATTACCTCACTTATAAATTACATGCTCATATTAGGACAGACTAAATACTTATGTTCTTATATACTTAGGTGCAGGTTAGGGACATCTCCTGCAAAAGGGTGGTACACCACACTGCATTATTTCTGTTATCCTTGGAGACTGGGGTGTGACATAGGCTTTCCCAGTGAGCAGAGTAGAAAAGTGATAGCAGTAGTGGTAAAAGGTAACAGGGAGTAGAGATAAATAAAAATGTGCACTGACCCACTCATTATCACATCTTGGTTAAGCGTTGCCTGGGAGGTCAAGGCAGGGTAGGGGAGAGCGAGGCTGTGGGACATCTTAAGGAAGACACTGGACTGTTTGTCCAGTAAGAGAGTCCTAGTCCTGCTTGCTTGCCGGTGGAGTCCTTCATGGCAGGACTGCTCAGGGTTAAGTTTTTAGTGAGCCTCAGCCATGGCAGGGCACCTGCACATGCAGAGGGGGAGCACAGTGGGGAGGGAGGCAGGTAAAACAGCACTTTGGCCTAGGTGAGAGACAGGCTGTGCTGAGATCTTAATAGTTTCTATTTTGCATCTTTGTATTTTATTTACTCTTCTCCAAAATTTTATTGTTTTAGGGCTGAAATCACGTTTCTGAAGGGTGTTTGTCTTTACAAGCTTCATCTGATTTGTTCACTGTTGCCTTACTTTGAAGGGTTCCTGAGTCCCTTATGCTACATGAAAGGGAGCAGTGCCATCTCAAAACCCATCAGCTAGTACTAGGGTTTCCAGATGTCTGGTATCACCCAGAATTTCCCTTGTTTTCACAGCAGCTGTATTTTCTTCATGCTCAACAGATCAATCACAGATGTGTAGGATTTGGGTACATAGGAAAGGTTTGATCTGCACAGGGACAGCAAGGCTGAGGCTGGTGCACTGTCCTTACAATGCATGCATAGGGTGACTGTGTCATGTGTGCAGGGAATCTGGGTAGACTCTGGGATATAAAACTACTTCTCATACAAGTGATTTTTACTTTCTTAAGCCTAGCAGTCTCTGAGCCCAGAGCTTTCAGAATCCTTCAGATATCCATAGTTGAAACTCTGCCCCTTACAAGAACAAAAGCAGTGTTCCTGTTATAAGATAGACCAACCATGTGGCTTCAACAATGTGATTCTTTATCCCTGGCTTTTAGTTTTTTAATAAGATGAACAGATAACACACTCTATAGTGTGCCTGTGCTGTAAGCGGCTACACCATTCAATTAATATTTTTTGTAAACTCAAAACCAATGTAAGCATTTTGCATGGATGTGTGTGTTTACACCTGTATGCCAACATTTCAAAATTCATGAAGTTGGCTGGCCTGCCAGATTAACTAAATCTCATTTTGTCTTTGCTCATTTCGCATTTAGTTTCCTGTAAAAACATGGGAAGCACTGTATTGTCCTGAATTCAAAGATCCTGTACAGATCCACATTAACATTGAGTGAGTGTTGACTGGTGCTGTAAATGGTGAACACACTCAAACATTCCACTTAATAAGATCAGCCATTATTTATTTTTCTGAGTGTGGACACTTAATCCAGCTAGTATACTGTCATACATGGTTCATGTCTAATTAGATGGCTAATTCATTTAGTTTGCGTTGTATTTTTCAGTGAACCTGTTCACGTCAAAAAGCGAAAACATGAAAGTGTGATTGACAAATATGAGAAGGTGCCAAGACGCATGCAGACTGAGCCAGAAAAAGAACTCATTCATCTGCTCCCCATCAAAGACAAAAGTGGCATTATTCCCCAAACTATGGAAAAGCCAGGTAGGACACAGATTCTGGAATCAGTATAGTAGCCAAGTTGTATATAATTTATTCTTTTAGAATTCCACAGTGTTTATTACATGCTTGACACTAGACACTCTATTTTTGCAGTTCTCAATGTTGCACAGGATGAAGAAGACGATACAGAAGAAATGGAGGAAGCAGAGGGTAATAAAACATCATGTTTGCTTTTCATTGGGTGTGTTTTTTTTTTTTCCAAATCACTGACATATCTGAAGAGTACTTTGCTGTTTCCTAAGGAAGTTTGTAATTTAAGTGTATTTTTTTTAGGGTGTTTTTGAATATGTTCATTACCATGTTGCCCCAAAGCATAACAGTGATTCAGAGCTTGCTTTCTTACCCGTTAGGATCCCAGGACCTGAAGAACAGCTGGTTTCAGAATCTCTTTCTTTAAAATTACTTTGATTTTAACCTGGAACTGATGTTTGCCTGAAGTTCCTTATATCACTTGTGTCATCTTTGCCAGTGAGAAGGGAAATCTTGGTCTTAAAGAGTATAAGCTGTGGTTCTAGTTCGATTACTCTGAGATCATTTTGAAATGCAGTTCAGGACACAGACTTCTGTAGGCTTTTGGGTGTCTGTCTTTGTCTTTGAAATTTTTTACTTAAAGCATCAGAATACCAGGAAATTCAGACTTCAATTTGCAGTTTGCTATCCAGTTAAGAGTCATATTCAAATAACAGTTGCAGTTGTAACTCTGACACTTCTGGGTCATTAATCTCTAAATATAATCTGAAGTTGAGGAAGGACATAGTTGTAGCAAAATAATACTCAGAAAACGCAAATAAAACAATTGTATTTTTAAAAGAAAAAGTGAATCTTGAATAATTTGCTGCAAATCGCAGAGCACTGCGGTTTCTTGGCACAGTTGGGGTCATATGTTGGGTTTATATGTTCCCACTATACTTAGGAAATACCAGTTGCAGATTCAAAACCATTTGGTCCATTTCTTTTTGCAAGTGTAAGATTCTGGAGTGGAGCAAAAATTAACCTCTGGGTTAATATAAGCTCTAGCAAGGTCATTCTTAAAGCTTCTTTTACTGTAGAACCGCACATGTTACTCTTGTGTGGTGTTATCATGGTGCCCGTCTAAAATGCAGTATCTAGAAGTGTAGTTTGCAATACGGTATTTGTTAAGCGGCTTCCCTAGTGACCCTCCTTTCTAACTCTCACACCTTGTGCTAGACTTTAATGAAGAACCCCTGCCTGTTCTCACTCCTGAGGAAATGGCTGCTCAAAGGAGACAAAAGCTGCAGGAAAGGAAGATGCACATAGCTGCCTTAGCGTCGGCCATTCTCTCTGAGCCAGACAACAACGTAGGTTGCATTTACTTAACATGCATGTATGTGTGTCTGTGTTGTGCAGTATGTCAATAAAGATCTGAAGTGACCAAACAATAGCAGAAGCAGAAAAATACATGAGTAGAACAAGTAAAAAGGTCAGTGTTGTATCACTTCTCAGGGGGTGGCGAACAGTGAAACTGCTGCCATAGGTTGGTACAAAGGATTTGAATTAGGTGAAGATCCAGGTGACTGTGTGTGCTGTGAATACTTGTGGGTTTAGGAATAATACTGTCTGTGGTATTTCCTGTCCAAACTACCTTGTTCCTTAAGCATGACCATTGTTTAAGCTCTGTTTTCAGGGTTGTATCTGATAGTTCTCAATGTTGCAGGATATGCTAGTAATTTGCTATAATCCTGTGCAAGTTTGTAATAGCAGGATAGTTTGAACATTTCCGAGATAAGAATTTTGTTGGGATATCTAGCATTTCTTGGCCCTTTATGCAGTGCTAAGTAGACTCTGAGTAACTGCTGAGTTAATTTTTCTCTCCTTGTAGTATTTAAAAATGAGGCATGTTTCTTGTGGCAAACTTTTGCTGAAAAGCACATTGTGCTTGTACATTGTTTTGTGGGTGATCTTCAGCTGACTTTGTCTGCCTCTTTTCTTAATCAGATTAAAAAGTTGAAGGAGCTGCGTGCCATGTTGATGGAACAGGATCCTAATGTGGCTGTGATTGTTCGGAAGCTGGTCATGGTTTCTTTGATGGAGATATTCAAAGATATTGCGCCTTCTTACAAAATTCGGCCTCTGACTGAAGCAGAAAAGGCTACCAAGGTGAAATACCAAATTTCATTATAGAGTGTTGTGAGTAGTTCAGATTTTTTTAAGTTATGCCAAATACTAATACTGGTTTGGTTAATATGAATTTATAGTTTTGAGCAAAGGGTGACAAATACACAAGTACTTGTGGAAATTCTGAAACTGTGACACTTCCAGGGGCAGAGGTCTTTGTTTTGAACTTTTAATTCTTATGTACTTCCTTCAATAAGTAGCTGACATGCTGGTGGTAATGGAGGGAAAAAATAGTATATGAAAGTAGCATACCAAACCCGTGTGACTTTCATCATAAACCTTGGAACAAGATGGTGTTTTGTGTCACACTGAAGGGAACTAGAAAGAAGGCAAATTATGCAACATTGTCACCTAACTGGCACAGATTTCTGTGTCATGTGTTCAATAATTTGCTGGGCAAATGCAGAATAACTTGTTTTCTGGAGCTTGTTTTTAACGAATTCTTTAGAAGGTTTCTTGAATATAGGTAGTGCAGTTTAGAGTCATGGCTTTAAAATAACATCTATTTATAAATTTCACTTCAGTACCTATAAATGAAATCAGCCAAGTTGGAAAAGGCCCTCTGAGCATAAGAACACATAGAGAAATATGTAGAAATATTTTATTTTTCATAAATTTCTAGGAATGTCTGTCTAGAAAAAAAAATACTTAGGTATCTGATAATTTATTTAAAAACTTTGTGTTTTTTTCACTGCTGGCTAATTTCAGGATTTAGCTCTCCAAATAAAATTTCATGTGTATTATGTTTACAGGTTAAAAAAGAAACTCAGAAACTGAGAGAATTTGAAGAAGGCCTTGTGAGCCAGTATAAATTTTACTTGGAAAATCTGGAACAAACAATTAAAGGTACAGTCAACACTTCCCATTTTTTGTAGTAAATGCAAAATTGTTTGCAGCATCACAGTTAACCTCCTTTGATTGAATGCTACCTGCTGTCTTTAATGCAAGTACTGTTTCATATAAGTGTGTAGGAGAATGCCTGCAATAACTAAAAATGTAAATATTTAGAAGCTTCCCTATGTTGCGAACAGTAATGGGTAAAATTAACATTTTGTGCAGATTGGAAACAAAGGAAGTTGAAGAAAAGCAATGTCATCTCATTAAAAGCATATAAAGGTCTAGCAGAGATTGCAGTGAAGTGTCTGTGTGAGCTGCTTGTGGCCCTACCCCACTTTAACTTCCACAACAACATTATTGTTCTTATTGTTCCGCTCATGAATGATGCATCAAAAATGGTAAGTGATTTTCTGATTAGGGAAAGAGTTTTTGTTTTGCATGAAAAATAATCTATTTCTGAGCTTTATTCCACAATATCCAGATCTTGTGGCCATATCTTTTTGCTATCTTACAGGCTGTGTCCACTTTCTAATTAGTAAATACCATCAGTATTATCAGTTACCTGTTGTCATAGACTTGGCTTTACAGAAGAATTTGTTTGAATTCACTTTTCAGATTTCTGAACTGTGCTTTGAGGCAGTTAAGAAGCTCTTTAAACAAGACAAGTTGGGCTATGCTTCGCTCGGTGTAGTTAAGGTCATTTCTGGCCTTGTGAGGGGTAGAAATTACGATGTCAGACCTGAGGTAAGAGTCTTTATTGTACTACACAATTTTCTTCTGTCAATGGTTTAAAAAAATCCAGAAGTTACAAGTTAGTGCAGCTCCTGGCTACAGACAAGCAGAATTTCCTCACTCTATCAGAACACAGGCAGCTTAGGAGCAGGCCGAGCCAGAGAGTTAGAAAGAGAGAGATGGGACAGGGGAAGGAGACTGGGAGCACAAGATCAACTTTTAACAGAGACATGGGTTAAGTCAGGCAGGGAAGCTTGAAGTGAGAGAGGCAAATGGAGGAATGAACAGAAATGGACAGTGCTGGAGAAGGAACTAGGAGCAGAGATGAGAGATACAGATATGAAGGAACAGGAGGGGAGTAAGCAGAAGAACCTTTGACCAGCAAAGCCCACGAGCCTGAATGGAATTCAGGATTTCTTACCCTCTCTGTTCCTCTGTTGTGGATCACCTTTCATTGTATTTGTTTTATTTTACGACAGGTGTTAAAAGTATTTCTTCACTTAAGAATTAAGGAAGTAGAATTACAAAAAGATTCCGAAGACATTGCACCAAAGAAAAAGTTCATGACTTACAAAGAGAAAAGAAAAAATCTTTCAAGAATGCAAAGAAAGGTATGACGTGTGCTTTTTCATGCTCTACTTCAGTGACTTTATGCAGCAATTTGTTCTAGCAATGATTGCCCTTCTCCCTGTTGCCATTGTTAACTCTCAGCATCAGTGATTAGTGTTTGCATTGTACTTGAATATTTATGAGGTTCTACAGGGAATTTAATTATCTTCCTAATTTTTTTCTGTTTCTGGTGTTGATAACGCCTTTGATTGGTTGTTTCTGATAAGAAGGAATATATCCAAGTTGGCTATCCTGTAGCATCACAGGGTGACTTAAGCAACTCACCAAGCATGGAAGATTTGTTCTCTGTATCTGTGCAACCTGGATATCCAGGCTGGTTGGAAACATTTAATCTGTTGTCTTAAAATCAACTGTATGTTTTCAGTGGAAGAAAGCAGAAGAGAAACTGGAACGAGAACTCTTGGAAGCAGAAGCCTCAGAAAGTAAAGAAAAAAAATTGAAGCTGGTAAGTAATTTAGAGATTATTTTCCTATTTTTGCAAAGTAGGAGCTCCTAACCCTTTTGTAACCAACTGTCTCCCCTCCATCCCAACCTGTCAGCATTCTACACCTCTGGATAATGTTGGCAGCTTGCAAACATTTTGTCTGTGCCAGAGGTCTAGGTTTTAGTAAACCAAGACCTCTCAGTTTACCCAGGAAAGCCATGTTAGCCATTCCTATTTCCTTCTGTTCTCTGCACAAAAAGGTATCTGAATCCATTGATATATGTTCTTCAGGTGCCCTGTTCCTGTTACGTATGGCACTATGTAATGGTTGTTACCAGCCTCTCAGAGTGGCCTTTAGGCGAAGGAGGAGTGTTGCTACTCTGGATGGGAGAGAAGAGAGGCTGTTTAGCTAGGAGAGGGTGAGCGGGCAGAGTAGGGGGCAGGAGAGCAGGACTTGAGCTTTTCAGCATAAGAAGAGCAGAGATGGCAGTGCCAGGGCTGGTTTGGAAGGCCTGAGTGCAGGCTTGGACAGGGAGGAGCATTTTCAATTGAGTTTAAGTGAAGTAGAAATGTCTGTTTTCCATGCTTAAGTATTTTATTTTGTTTTCTTTCCTTCAGCACACAGAGACCTTGAATATTGTATTTGTAACTTACTTTAGAATCTTGAAGAAAGCTCAGAAGTCTCCACTTTTGCCAGCCGTGCTAGAAGGTCTTGCAAAGTAAGAACTGAGTCCACCTTCTTTTGTGTGAGTTAGATAAGACAAAGCACTAGAGGCATTTTTGACTTTGAAAGGGATTTATAAGCAGTGAGAGAAGACTGTCCCTGACAAAATTGTTGAAATTCTTTTATTTCTCTGCTGAAGTTTTCACCTACTTCTAAAAACATTTTGATATGATGTGAAATTTCCCGTGATAGAATTGATGTGATGCAAACCCAGCAGGGTGTGATGTGATTTCATTATTTTGTCTGATTACTTCCTGAAGAACACGAGCATGTCTCTAGTGCTACAGGGAAGCTGTGATTAGCAGTTGGGGGCTGAATCATCCATCTATGTGAAGATAATAGGTGTTCAGCATGTGATTTAGCTCTACTTTTAGGATGTGGATTTTAGCAATTCAAAATACTTTGAACTGAGTTTGCAGATAATGTCTGTAGCTTAAAAATAAAAATCTCTTTGATTCAAGGTTTGCTCATCTCATAAATGTGGAATTTTTTGATGACCTGTTGATTGTCCTCCATTCTCTTATTGCATCTGGGGTGAGTTGAGCTTAGTTTTATTAGTTTTCTTAAGATTATGTTCTTTTGGGTACTTAATTAGTTTTGTATTCTTAGGTTTTAAGCTATCGTGAGAGTCTTCATTGCGTTCTCAGTGCTTTTCATATACTCTCTGGTCAAGGTAAGAGGTCTTTAAAAGCAAACTTTTGTTTAATATTGTCTGATAAATTAATGGAGTAAACGTATTTATTTGGGATTATGTTAATAGGTGATGTTCTTAACATTGATCCGATGAAATTCTACACACATCTTTACAAGACACTGTTCAGCCTACATGCAGGTAACTCCAGATTCTTGTTTTCAGAGTTTACCTAGATAATGTTTATTCTGCTTGTTTGGTATCATAGCCTTAATATAGTGTTAATAGACTACAGTTGTTTTAAGATATCTGAGTTCTGAAAAGATTACTGTCTGTTTTAATCTAGTTTTTTCTGAAGTTGCACATTGCACTACTGCAATACAAATACTAGATGTATTATTGCAATACATGGTAACAGGCTCTAATCAGGTCATTTCATTAGGGAATACTGAGTATGTGATCTTGGATAAGCATTTATCCTGTCCTCAGTTCAAGTTGTTTGGCTTCCTTATAATTGTTTCTTTCAGCGGCAATTTAAAAATTCTCTGTTTTTTCTCTAATTCTTTCTCTAATAGAGAAAAATCTCTAGTTTTTCTAATATAATTTAAAAAATAATTTCAATTTAGATTCTGTTTTCTAAAATACTCTGGTTTATATTTCCAATTTTTACAATTCTGATGTTCTAATTTTCTAATCTAAATTTTCTAATAGTTCTGAGAAGCTCAATAGTTTATGAAAAAAGATACTTACAGAGTTTGAAAGTAACATAATTTTAATTAACTTCATAAATTTGTATTCACTAAGGAGGAAAGATTGAGAAAAAAACATTCTACAGTTCTGGATGAGTAAAAGACTAAATCTTTGCACCATTTAACGATTTATAAAAGATGATATAATGAATGCACTTAGGGTTAAAACACTAACTGCTTCTAATGTTTAGGCATTTTTGATGGAAGAAATATTTTCTTAGAAAGGAGCACAGAAACAATGATACATTTTTTTCTGTTCAAAGCCGGACTATTTTTACAAAAAAAGGATGGATACTTATGTCTGTATCACATTAGTGCTGTGTTTGAACCTCCCAGCTTTCGTGCTGTTTCTGAGGTTCCAGTATACAGTCAATAGCACAGTATCTAGCTGTGTGTTCCTCAAAATGGTTATGTACTCTTTGTATGAAATTCTGCTTTTGAGGTGGTACCAATGACGATATAGAGATTGTGCTCCAGTGCCTGGATGTCATGTTTGCCAAGCGGAGAAAGCAAGTTTCCCAGCAACGAGCTCTTGCTTTCCTAAAGCGACTTTCCACGCTTGCTCTTCATGTACTTCCAAACTCCAGTGTTGGGATCTTGGCAACAAACAGAGTATTAATGCAAGTAAGTTTTACTTGTTGGAATTTTTAGCTCACTGGTTAAAGCTTATTGAATTTTTTGACAAATTGATTTTATGCAAAATATTTTGAAGCATCTAAGCAAGAATGATGAAAACAGAGTACCCTTAAATGCTGCTGAGACTGAATAACGTGGAATGAATCCTGAACTTAGCCGTGTTATAATTGGACATGTAATATCAGTAACTCAGTCCTTTTTTTTTTTTGTGTTGCAGACATTCCCAAAGATGGACCTCTTACTAGACAATGAATCTCAAGGCAGTGGAGTTTATCTCCCAGAACTAGATGAACCAGAGCATTGCAATGCTCAGAACACAGCTCTGTGGGAGCTGCATTTACTTCAGGTTAGTGAGTAGCTGAGTGATTTGAGAAGTAAAAGTCAGCAGTGATTAGCTGCTAAATGTTTATATGCTTTACACAAATAGGGAACAGAGGTCTTCAGGCTTATCAATCAAATCTGGCCCACATGAGCCTATTCCATACAAAGAGGAACAGCAGAACAGTGGTATAGGGAAGGAATGAGCTCAAAAGGGGATGTGACACATCCTGTATGTTAGTACCACGCTGGATCTTAGTGCAGATTATGTAATAAGATGCCTTTGGAGGCTTTTTCAATCTGTTAAGTTCCCTTGCAGTCCATCTCTTCTCCAGGGAGCAGCTGACACCTTGATCTGTCATTCCAGCCAGGGTTTAGAGTCTGGGGCCTGGGGAGGACTTCCTTTGCCCTTTCTCCTGCCTTCTGGGAGCAGGAGGTAGATCAACTGTGGAGACTTACGCTCACAGCATGACATACTAGTGAATAAATGTATGACTGGGTGTTCTCACTCACTTAACCCCAGAAACTGACTGATTTTGGGGTGCTCAGTTTCTCTATCTAAAACAAAAGCAGAACCTTCCATCTTATTGAAATGGAAATAAATGCAAGAATCCATAGATAAATACATTATCCCTTGTCCCTCAGTCAACTGCCTTCTTTCTTCCTTTCTTTCAGAGACACTATCATCCAACAGTGCAGAAGTTTGCAGCTCACCTTATTGCTGGAGCTCCAACTGAAGGCTCAGGAGCTCTTTCACTTGATTTGAGCCAAAGGTGAGTTATCAGAGTGTTCTGTTTTTAAAAATAGTGCCCTGAAAAGTAGCTGTTGCTCATACTTTATTAAAGGAATCCCTAAAAATAATTATCCATAAAATTAAAAGAGAATCTGTTCTTCAAACTCACTTTCTTTGTTCTTCTGCCAGTACAGAATGTTGGCTGCCTTTTTCTTTTTTTTTTTTTTTTTTTTTTTATCTTTTGAGGCTTGTTGCCAGGCTGTGACAAGGGTAAGAATCTCAAAGTGCACTGTGCTTTCTTCCCACGGGAGCAAAATATCTGCATCAGCAGCCCTGATCTGAATATGGATCAGGATCACTGAACCGTGGCTGTCCAGTGTAAACTGAAAACCAAGTTGCAGTGTAAGGTCCGTAGTATGTTAAAACATAAGAACAGCCATCCTGGTTCAGACTAAGGAGCTAGTTCAGCATCCTGTCTTCAGCAGTGGCTGGAAGCAGGTGCCTCAGGAAGAGTAAAAGCAGGGCAAGCGTGTAAGATACATGCTCTGAGCAGTGTCCTAGCCTCCGACTGGTTTCAGCCTGATACCATTCTCTGTTTAGTACCTGTTCATGGAATTCTTTTCAAAACCATTCAGTGTCCCTTGAACCAAAGCACACATTTTGCAAATACAGCATTGTTAAGGGTTCCGTGAGTCCACAGCTCCTTACGTTAAGACCTACCTTCTTTGACTTTGAACCTGGTGCCAGCATGCATCATTTAACAGCTCCTGGTTCTTGCCCTGGGAGGGGAAACGAACAGTCTGCTCTGATACACTCTGTGCCTCACTTGACTTGGTAGACTCTATCATATTGTCCCTCTGTCTACCATCTCTTCTGGCTGAAGGGATCTGGCCCAGACAGGAGCTGTTCCATAATTTTCATCATCTTTGTTGCCTGTTGCTGAACTTTTACCAATTCAGGTATTTCAAGATGAGGAAATTGGAGACTCAGATGCAATCAATATTTGAGATGTGGGTGATCTATGGATTTATACACTGATGTAACTATTTTCTATTCTGTTATCTGTTTCTTTCCAACTCCAAACAGCATTGAAGGCACAATCCCGTGAAAGTATCTGTCATAACAACAATATTTTTTTCCTTAAGTGATAGTGGTCAGCTCAGAGCCTGTTGGTTCTATGTGATACTGAGGTTGCTTTTCTCTATGTTTTTTTTTTTTTTTCCCCCACTAAATTTCATTTGCCATTTTACTGACCATCTCATACAGTCTGTCTGCAGTTCTTCACAGGCAGCTCATTCTTACTACGGCAAATAACTCGGTACTCTCCAGCTCATCTTTGAGTGTATTGAAAAGCACAGGTCCTGCCACAGACCATGGAAATCCATAGTTTCTTCCTGCCATTGCAGAAGCTGATCATAGACTCCTGTCCTCTGTTTCCTGTCTTTTAACCAGTTCTTTTCCCAGGTGATGATCTTCCCTGTTCTCCCATGGCTGCTTAGTTTTCATAAAACTCTTTGGTAAGGAACTGTTGGAAATTCAGGCAGATTGTATCAGATGGGTAACCTTTATCCACTTTTTTTTTTTTTTTTTTTTACTTTTTCAAGTATGTACAGGGCAAGCAGTGACTGCTTGGAGTGCTGGCAAGCCAACAGAACAGTTTTCTTGTCTCCCATTTCTTCTTCTGTCCCCCCAGCTGAATATTTAGACACATTTTACTTGCTTTTACTTGCATTGTTCCCCAGCTGTTGGCTTCTGATCTTTTCCAGGTGATGCTCATTAGTCTGAGGAGTTCTCTTAAAGCATGGTGGAGGGTGTGAATGGTGTGTGTGTGTGTGGGAGAAGCTGCTCTTGGTTTGGTGATATATTATTTAGAAATGTATCTAATACCATTTTTCTTTCACTGTGGTTTTTGCTATAGGCCTGCTGCAGAACTTTTTGAGGCATACAGTATGAGAGGAATGACCTTTAATCCTCCTGTTGCGTCAGTAACACCCAGGAGAAAGGTACCGTCTCATCTCTTTGTGTCCTTTTTTTAACCACGATATACCGATATAACCTATCTGCTGGCTCACTGTGCAGTGCCCAGGCATTAGCACGCTTACTTTGGCTTTCGGGTTTCTGTACGTTCTGTGTCGAGATTTTTTTTTTTAACTGGTATCATTCGTCTCCGAGTGCGCAAAGTACTCGACTATGTGAGTGTTAAGACTTTAACAGGGAGGTATAAACCATGTGCGTGACCTGCCTCATCTGAGCGGCAGGAAAGGGTGGAGGGCTCCAGATCTGGCTGCAGCCAGAAGGGATCTTGTGAGGCAGGGTGAGGGCATTCCTTTCTGACTCACAACCTCTACTGTTAGCATTGTTGCTTTCACTAGCCTTTTGATCAGAGATGCTTGATTTATTTTTATAAGGTGTGTTGAACAGGAAGTAGCGTGTAAGCTCCTTCAGAGCTGGAAGCTATGTGTAGTAGGTATTCTTCTAAAGCCCAGTTTACAACAAAACAAAAAATCCTCACCAAAAACGTGAGCTTATGAAGGACTGCCTGACACATTGCTTTGTTGCTAGCCAAGGGATACTTACTGGCAGGCCGGATATACATGGGCTAGTTCCATAGGTCTGGTATAGATGACCATGGGCATGGGAGAGAAACACGACTGCTAATTTAAGCTATGCATGGAAGACACATACTGACCTTGTTTAGTAATGCAACTAATATTTTGTAATTTTCAGGATACCTTCTCACAAATGGATACATTTATAGATGACGAGCTAAACAAACAGCTTCAACAACACATCAGTGAGACTGTTGTTCACAAACCCTTGGATTTTGCTGAACACTTGAAGGAATCATCCTTGTCATAAATGCATCTATCAATCGTGTTCAGTTGGCTTCTTAATTATGGAGAAAGACTGGCTGAAAGAAATTTCCACTCATCATTAAAGGAATTCAAGCAGGCTTTTGTTTGAATATAGAAACACACAAAAAAATGTAACGGCAGTTTTTCACACAGTTACAAGGCCTCTCCACTTAACCACCAAGCCCATGTTCTCAGGGCTTGGGAACCACAATGAACAGTTACATCAGTAATTTAAAAAGATACAAACCCAGGTCATCTTAAAATTGTTTGCAACCATGCGTTATAGTATTTTTGTTTATATATTTTCTAATTTTTGTAACAGAATATAGACATATGTGTTTCTGAGAAATCACTGGGTTGTGTTGATAAATTAATAAATATTTTGGAAATTTTAATATAATATTGACTTTGATGTTGTCACAGATGAGTGGTTAGGTCGCTTAAAGATTACCATCAAAGATATTTGCAAAAAGGGATTTTAACAGAAATTTATAAAAGTGCAATTTAACAAAGTTCAATGGCAAGGTTCACTCTATTACTTATTAAATGAATGGAATATATATATATAAAAAAGGTAGAAATGAATTAGAATGATTTATACAGAGATTGAAAACTCAAGGGGGTAAAGGAGGCCCTCCCATTGAGTCACGAGGTTCAGAATGGACCCCCTTGCTTTCTAAACTCCTTCTCAGAGAGGAGTCTAGGTGCAGCTGGATCCAATCCTAGTCCCAGACTTGGTCAATGGTTTATGTCTAAGGATTATATATGTCTAGCAGCAGTTTAAGATTTATTCAGTTAGAGAGAGAATCACAGGAATTTAGCAGCAATTAATCATTGGTTAATTTAGCATTTACAAAGTGATTAACTAGGATTTACTACAATATTTGAATCGATTCACACAACACACACAATATGCATATAAAGGTACCTGTTAAAAATTCCCCTCAAGTTAAGTGAAATACTCACTTCAAATGATCGTCTCAACGGGTGAAGGTCAGGCCTCAAGGAGTGAAGGAGGCCCCAGAGTTCCGCCCAGGTCCTATCGCCAGACCTCTTAACTTCGCAGACTTAAGAGTTTACAACTCTGAGAAGCATCCCGCTCGGAGGGAGATACTGTGGTGTACTGCTGTGGTCAAGGAGAGCTCAAAGCTGTTTATCGGGTTTTGAGATGATTGACTTTAGGCATCAGTAAATTTCCAGCCTGGCCACAATCTGGGTCGGTAATTGCTGGAGTTCTCAAATATTCCAGCAGTGCTGCTACAATCCTCCCGTACTGATCTGCCCAAGTTACGATCTAATCTACAATATGTTCCAAGGCTGTCAGGGGATGACTGATTATTCCTGCTCTTGTTCCCACCTTGGCCATGCAAGAGCTCCTGGTACGGTCGAGGGATGCTTAACCGCCAAACTCATTGCACAAAGGCCAAGTCTTGATGGGAATTCCTGAGATCGTAAAGCGGTCCAGGAGGGGGAGGGGAAATGCACCACCACAAATGTTTAAGATACCTAGAGATTTGGAATATGTATTGCATTTTTTTCTGTTTTTCTTCTGATGTCTCCTAACCATTTATCTCATCTTGAAATGATTTTGCATTTGGTGGGGTTTTTTTCCCTCCAATGAATCTTGGTATTGGCAAATTGAGATTACTGAATTCCAGTTCTGAACTATCATCATGGTTGAATGCTCTACTACAATGTCTTCAATAAACCACTGCTGTCAAGAATACTGGACAAATTCAAGGTAAGAATTTAAATCTTTTTTTTTTTTTTTTTTTTTTTTTATCATCATTCCCCAAGTATTGGTTATTGCCTGGTTGTTTTAAAATCCATTTTCAGCTGCATACTGGCTTTGCAAACAGTAAGTAAAATATATGAAATAACTTAAAAAGTGAGTATTGGATTGATGTGAATTCCATTCTACAGGGGAGTGTAATGGGCTGTCCCTGGCTGACAGCTAATACATTTTGTAGTGTTTAGTCTATGATGTGATAATGATACATGTTGTAAGTAAGTTTTTCAAAGCTTTTGTTCAAGTCGCTTAACCGCCTTACAATAATCAGAAAAATATTTCTTTTTCTCTAGGGTATTTCATCTTTTATCCTGATTTATGGTTCTTAGTTTTATAAGTAAGTAAGTAATATATTTTTCTTTTAATACATGTTTTTAGTATTAATCAGAGTAGCTCACCAAATTTCAAGTAGTTAAACATAAATTCACAAACATTTTTTGAATAGACATCTATTAATGGATTAGAAAATACATATGTTACTATGTAGATTACAAAACTAGCTACATAATACTGATGGTAATACCTGTGTTTCTGTCTGTTTAGGTTGCCAAACCCATAGCTTTTGAGTAGTTCTTTTTAGTTGTTAAGTGGTTGCAAATATAGATGGGATTTAAATTCTGAAAATTACAAGGGGGCCATTTGCCAGTACTTGGGCAGTTCAGGAAGGCAAAAGCAAAGAGTCAACATCTTAAACCGTTTATTTTTTTTTACAACATATACAAATACAAGTTTATTCTTCAAGTCAGCAGAGAGAAAATAGTCCAGGTGGAAAAGTCACTTTTAAAATTGTTCATTTTACATAGTTTCCAAACAATATAAAGACTGGCATATAGTGATGTTGCATTGTCAGAGTACTTTGACATGCTCTAAGAGGCAGACAACTGTACAACTAAGTCATTCTGAAATATCCTATACATGTATTGGAGTGAAATCTCTTTACTGCTGTTGATTTTTGTGTTTAATTTGCTAACTCTGCCAAAAGTCTATGGCTATTGAAGTTACAAAATATTTATCACAGACAGGAAAAATGCCACTGTTGTTACATTTAGTGGGCTACCCTAAAAGTAAACTGAGTTTTATAGTGGACTAGTAAAAACCAGTGATTAAAAACCAAATGCTAGCTGAAGCATTCAGAGAGCTAGCGCAGAACAGACAGTTCAGTTTCAGAAGCTGCAGACTCAACCTTTCACTGAAATGTAAAGCTACCAGCAAGTTCTTTTTTTAAAGACAAACTATGAATGTAAGAGAATGTGTTCTTGAAATATTTAGATATTTCCATGTTAAAGTCTTGAATTCTTGAAAGCATGTGATTTCTAGAAGCAGATGGCTTTCTAAAGATGGCTATTGACATACTTCATCTAGTAATATTTGTAGCAATAAAAATAATGTGACTAGGTTTTAAAAATTAAAACTGACATAGTATTTTTTATTCTTCTAACTGCTAAACTTGGAATTAGTAAGATAGAAACAGGAAACCCTTCAGATGATAGGAAGTACCTCCTGGCGTGCCCCAGTTCTGCAGACTGATTAGTACTGCAATGGGGCCAGGAGCTATGGCTGCCCAACTTTTGTCCCACCACTGCAAGCAGCACGTGCTACGCAAGGAAAATGTAAGAAATTGGTAGAAAAGTAACAGTGATTTTAAAATAGTATAGAATAAAATACTTCTGTATTTTTGCCAATAGGCAACAGAGCATGAGCTTTCCACCTGTAAACTGTTCAGCGTGAAGCCTGCTACCGCTCAGAGACTGCATGTTTCTGGAAGGTGTTGATTATTTACATTCCGTTCTTTCAAACTTTATCCTGGAAGTGGCTTCCTGTAAATAGTTTGTAATGTAAAAATGAATATATTTTCCTAATTGATGTCCATGCCCAGCCAAAAGCACAGAAAGGGACAAAGTTATTTTGTCAGTCTTGTCATAGGAATGTGTGGACAGGTATTCCTGCAGAAATAAAATCTGTGGCTAAGTAGAATAAACTTTCCTATTAGAATAATAGCACAAGAAATCTGTCTAACTGGGCTTTCACAAAAGTTAACAAAAAAAAAAAACCCTCTTTAATGCTTCAAGTGGTGTTGTATTGCCATTATTAGGATATTTGGAACTAATACAAATGGAAGGATACTGTACTCTCTTCCAGCTTCACCCCAAAAGGCACATTTCACCAACAAAAGTTTCCTCTGATGTTTAGCAATACCTAAACTTGAAATTAAGTGATATATGTACATTAATGAGAATACCGGAGCAGTATAATGTCTACATGCCTCCTATGAAGTTGGGGTTTAACAGCCAAATATTTTGCTGTTTTCTTTCACCGTGATAAAAAGCAGCAAAAGCAGCTTTAGAGCTTGATTGATGAGGAGGATACTTATATGAATAAACTATTCCCACAGCTAGAAAATTATTGTGTTAGTAGAAATAGTACAAAACTACTGGTTTTAAATTGCCACTAGACTGCAGGCTATGGTTAGACCTGCGTTACACAATGTGACGTGGCTACCGTTGTCCCTTAATTTCCCAAGGGTTTTTTTTTTCTTTTTAAATCTATGTGACAGAAAACCATTAGTGGATGACAACATGGGTGTAATAACTTTCTATGTTGAATCTAACAAATTAGCAAGCATGTCTTCCAGACAACTATGATACTACAGGTAATGTTAAGAATTTTATTTTCAGTGCTGCTGAATATAACAAGAAAAAGCCAAATAGGTAAGGGCAAACTCTCTAGGAAAGTATTGTTTCTAAAATGTTTCTAAAAACACCGAAAGAAAAAATTCTTTGTGATAGGAAACTGCTACTGTGTTAAAATAACAGAAAGACTGAAACTAACATTTTTAAAAATGTTAAAGTTGCATTAGTTGAATTGTGTAGTAGGTTGATGCAAGTATTTCCCACTAATTACCAAGTATTCGAAAGCAAACTATGCCTATAAAACTATGGGTAAGTTGTCACTTCTAATGCTTTACTCTGTATCAGTCTTGCAGTACTTGGGGGGTGTGGGGCAGGGAAAGAGCATACCTCATTCTTACAGGGGCTGGCTTCGTCGCTAGAATGGGTAATCCATGAGTGAAGAGGCTGAGCTAGGAGGTGGTTGGGTTTTGAATGCGATCGTGATTGCTGAATTGCAAAATGCTGGTTTGCTACATCAGTACTGATGATAAGCAGTGGGAAGTCTCTGGGAGGATATGCCACAAGGAAATTTGACTTTTTTCGTGTGTGTCTGTGCTTATTTTCCCTGGAAGCTGGAAATGACCTCAAGAGGGCACTTTTTTGCCTTGGTAATGGCTACTTTATAGGAATTTTCTGTAGTGTATAGTGAAAGACTTCATAGCTTCTGATGACAGAATGCAGCTTCTGTCTGCTTGTTTATATGCCAATTAATGACTTTGCTTTCTTTTATTTCATTTTCTAATTGGGGGGGGGGGGTGTCACAGGACTACTGTCTGTTACTTCTTTCCCTTTCATCCTTGCACTATCAAAAGTAAACCTCATTTTAGTTACACTGCTGTTTTATCCTTTGCCTGATGCAGCTCCTCTCTTAGGAGCAGCAGCATTTTGTGCGCAAGTGCTGAAGTTGATGTGGAATAGCTGCGTGCATGAATCACTCCCTATATTAATGGATTTCTTGATGTAGTCACACCAGGTAACTGAAATGCTTTGTTTAGGGATTGCTCTAGGGAGACACGATGCATGCAGAGCAATTTATTCACCACAGATAGGCTTCCTGTGGGAAATCAAAGGGATGACTGATTGCCGCAATTGTTTCACTTGTGCCCCTCTAAGTTGGTGTGGATTGTTTTAACTAAGCAAGCGCATTAATAACTCCCATGGAGAAAAAAAAAAAAGAGACAATCTCAACTAACTTAAATATCAAAAGATGAATTCAGCAAACATAAAACTTTACAACAGTGTTTCTATGTAAACAAAAATGTCAAGAGTTATAGTGTAAGAGTTCTTTATACTCTCTGGGTTTAACAGACGAGTAAAAAGACATTTCCTGACTGTACGGAAAAATGTATTTTGAATTCAAAATTTTGAAATGTTATCAATGCATTGTTTTGAGTTTGGTCAGTTTTGGGTATTAAACGTCTTGTGCGGAAAAGAAACAACCAGAAAAGTTCGAACACTTCTTCCTCTAAATCCAGACAGAGGTAAAAATTCTGCATTTTCTAAGTTGTAGTATATGATAAATATATTATACAATGGCATGTACTTTGGAACATGATAATAAATATTCTTTCTTTTAACACAAGCCTGGAAAACTAGAATTTATAAGAAGAAAATGTTGTTCCTTGTAAAAGTATGACTACCAGTTAGGTGTATTTAGCTATTGTACATTATTTTGTTAAAGTAGATAAACCATAAATAATTTGAGCTTTTTGTGTATATTCACCAAAGTTAAACAGATATGCGAAGGAAGTTACAGTATATTTAAATCTCTTTACAATCACTTAACACAGTGTTTAACAGAAATCTTCAGGTGAAAGTGCATTATTTTAATATAATACACATAAAAGAACACTCTGGTTCTCTGCCTTCAGTTCTCTGCCTTCTGGCAAGTAGCTAAAATTATCTTTTGTTTAAAAAGGGGGGGGTGATGACACATGTTTGTTTACAACATACAGTCCAAGACAACTGCTTCATCCGCCCATTGAGAATCTGCAGATGTGAAGATACGGGAAGAGGAGAATCTTCCGATAGCTGACAGGCATCTTTCCAATCTACAACATCCCACTTAGGATTCCCAGATTCTGGATGTTAATCCAGCAGTATTGCCTGGATTAAGCATCTATAGCACAGGGCACATGCTGACCAGTTCAGACCGCAGCAGGTTCTTCCAAAGGCACTGCAGAAGGATTCAGTGATGTAAATTCCAGTTTTCAAAAAAAATGAAAGAACAAATGCAGAAGAAGAGGGAATGTGACCGGGATCTTTCCATAATTTACTTTGCCTTTCTTTAATTCAGATTGCTTTGAGGATTTAGGGTTTTTATAGTAGCCTAGAGATAAGGTATCAAATTTGTCCCTTCATATTTGAAATATTTTGCAAATGAAAATATTATTTGAATTCTGTTAATATAATGATTTAGCAGTAGTATGACAGTGCATGTCAAATAATGCTTTAATAATTAGGTGTATGTGGAAAGAAAAATGTAATATTAAATTGGCCACATGAGATGGGATTATCAACACTGAGAAAGATTGCTTCTTCATTTGCAATGAGCTGTAACTTCTCAGATGATATCTCAGTGCTGTAGTAGCACTGTGCAAATATCTGGTTAGTGTACATCGGTGGACAAGTTACATGTACTATCTTCATGTAAACGGGCCAGTCTTACCTTGTGTATCTCATTTGTTGTTTTAAATCAAGCAAGATGGAAGAAATTGAAGAGGTACAGAAAGGACAGTAAAAATGTTTAAACATTTCTGGCAAAATTTCCACAGAGAGAAATTAACACTATATATTTGTTTTAGCTAAAAAGGAGATCATCAGTCCTGGTGATTTTATTATACACATGTAATGAAAAATAACAAAAGCTCTCCTGGATACTTCTCTTTACTTTGGCCGAGAGCAAAAGAGTAACAGGACATCGTTAATTAAGCACAGTTAGTTGACTGAAATGCATACTATAAAATCAACCAGGATGCAATATTTTGGTTTTGTTTTTCAAATGGGCAAAGAAAGTGGGTAAAGCTCCAGTCTTCACACCATTCTGATTTACTGTGCAAATGCCATAATAAATAACCGGAGACGTTACTGACCTTATTGTGCCTGCGCACACCAAGGCCTCAGGCTTTTATGGACCTTTCTGTCAGTCCCTTGTACCTCACTATGGTTTAACCAACTACAACTTTGAAAAAAATACTCTGTAAGTCACGTATTAAACGATTGCTCAGAGTTAGAATCACTGTCTCATACCTGAACAGACCGCGCTGTCGGCAGTGGTGGTTATTATTCCATAATGTCGCTAAAAGTCAGGCTGCCCGCAGACCTTTCATCCTTGCTCTGTGGACTGTCGGGCAAGACCTGCAGAGGTGGCGATATGAATCCCCGATACTGCTTACTTGACTTGGTTAACTTCTTGAGTTCACTGGTAAAGGAGATGCCTTTTCTTTTGTCATCTCGTGCTGCCTGTAACAAAAATAAATCGGATCACAGAAGTGGTTTAACAGGCTGTTTGTTAGCTGTGAAATAGGGAATTAATATGAAACCACCTAACATATTTCTAAGCAGGTCTCCTTTTTGAAATTCAGTGCGGCTGTGCTTTCATAGCCCAGCACGTCCTTCTGATTGTTCTGAATAAATTAATTGAAAATTATGCATTGTCAAAGACATATTTAGCAAATTTGGTATAAACTTGTATAAAAATCTGTGCTTATGACACAGTTACTTTAAAGCAGCAACTCTGTGGATCGGTGGCATCTGCTGGAAAGGACAACGTGGCTCCTACTCCCAGCAGGCAAGTACTGCATCCCTGCCATTTTCCAAAGCCTGAGATAAAGCAACAGAGCAGCTTTTTCACTGGGCAGGAATAAAGGGGACTGTATTCCAGTAGTTTTTAAGTTCTCCCCATTTGAATAGTCCTGCTTTGCTACGATGGGGAGCAGGGCATGCACAGCCAGAAGATTTTGAAAAACAGAAAGCTGGTAGCAAAAGATAAAGGCTGTCAAAGGATTTGCAGGCTGTGTGGGAATCGTGTTGCTGGATGTAACTAACTGATGCAATTTTGCAAAGAAGTAAGTACGGGAGGTGCAGAGAAAAGAAGAATCTGCTTTTTGCTGTAGTCTCTTCTCCCCACTGAGCCTCGTGCCAGTCGTGTCTCCCTCCCATTGAAAATATGTTCCCATTGAGCTGATACACCATCTATAAAACCTGCTGCAAAGTATTTCATTTTTTACCTGAACCTGTTCTTTGAGTTTAAGGATAAATTTTCCTGCTCCCTTCCACTTGCTTTGCGCCTGAAACACACACTCTTGATCAGAGAGAATCCTCTGAGATGGTTTAGATGTTGAGGACTTTTTGTTTGCCGGCTCTTTCGTCACCTCTTCCAAGAGCACATAATCACTTGGATTTGGATTGCTCAAAATGCTGTAGGAGTATTTGGCTTTGCAAAGAGTCTGTTTAGAAGCAGAAAAAAAAGACAAAAAAGAAGGCATTCTCTCAAGTTCAGGTTACTAAACTGATTCGTCAGCTAGCGGTGAGAACAAACCCCACCTTATCTTGTGTGAAACCAACCTCCACCCTACGCATGACAGACCTACGCAATGGGAACCTGTTGCTTACCTGCTGTATGACATCCTGAGCTGTGCTGAAGCGGGGAGCTTTGATGACGGTGCGTGGCTGCTCTGGGGAGACATCATGTACCTGAACAAAGAAACTGTCGTCCTCAGAGCTGATGGCTGCATCTTCCTTTGCTTCTTGAAAGACATTTCTCTCGTTTAAATTCTATAGAAAAAAGGAGAGCCAAAATAATTTACTTCAGAGACATAACTAATAGCTGATGGTCACAAAAGGTTTTTATCCCATGAAAATCGGACAGTGTGCTGTTGCCCCAGCTCCATTTCATTAAATGCAAGTCTTCTATGTAAGAGTTTTGACAAGCCACTATTGCTAATAATAAATACCTGTGTTTCTAAAATCAGTGTCTGAAATATCTTTCGTAGTAGGCAAGGAATATGCCTAGTACCACATTACGCAAAAATGAACACTCAAATCCTTTATTTCCTTATGTGTGCAAAATTATGTTTTGTCATGTAATGCTGGCATTAAGATGGGAGATGGTGGAAAGTGTCCTTTTCTCTCCTTGTCCCTGCACTAAAGCTAAAAGAATTCAAAGAGCAAGAAGTCTGAGCAAATGTTTTCCTGTGGAGCAAGAGGAAGGCTGCTTCTCTGTCCTTTTTCAGGCTCTATGACTACTGCAGATTTTAGACAGAATTCCTCCCTGCACCTTCTCTCAGATAATGCATTTCTCTCCAACCCCTTCTAACACAGTGTGAATCCATCAGCTGTAAACATGGGCTGCATATCACACCCTACAGGTGGACCCGCTTTCCATGCAAATTGGCAGCTTCATTTCTAGCTCCAAGATCTGAGGCTGCTATCTGCAGAAAGGCTCAAAATCGCAGAAAATGCTTTGAGGTACTAGCATCACAGGACAAAACTACAGCCAAATTTTCACATACACTAAGAGAGATTTTAATCCATGTTTTCTGAAAGAACGGGGTTTGGCAGTGACACATTTGTGGTCGCATACGCTTACAAAGTAAGCGTTGCAGGCAACTGAATTAAGTAGGCTACTATTTCCACAAGTGAATTTCTATTAAATAGTTTTTGCGCCAACTATTAGAAATAAAGGAAAACAAAACACTGATTTGTGTAATACAATTTTGTCAAATTGAGGTTTTATCATAAGTTGTGTCAAAATAATCAGTTAAAAATATATTTTTTAATTTTAAGGGATCCCAGAGGATGTCTGTCATTTGGGTATGTAAAATCTGGGTACATAAACATATGTGTACATATATTACTATGTTCAGGCTAAGCAAACATCATATGCTGAACTGCCCGAAGGAAGTGCCTCTGAAGATGAGATCATTAAGTGTCTTTCTCCTGCTTGCTTCTTTCTCTCTCACACCTGGGCACTAGCGTATTTTCAAGCTGTGGATGTTTTGCTCATAGTTTAAATGGAAGTAATTGCTCCATCTTCCTCCTTTAAACTTTAAGAACACATCTATTTCATTATTTTAGGCTAGCGTTGATAATTTAATCAGCCTTTCAGGTTTTTAGAGTTCTTTAATATTAAAATCCTTTCTAATTTTTCTGAAAGGAGAAGTTGCTGACATCTAAACTGATTGATAATTGTAGCCTGGAGTTCTGTTATGTACGATCCTTTGGTATTAACTATTATCCTTCTTTATATTAATTTCCTATCACGTCAAAATCTAGATTTACATTAAATTAGAACTATCAGGTGAAACAGTAAGCTAGTGGCATTGAGCTGTTGCGATAACGATTAAACACATGTGCAATGTCTAGTTGTGCTCACTCCAGAGTTATGTTTGTTTTTAAATGATATACACAGCATTGACATTACTCACCAAGTAGTGCAACAAGTACTGCACCCTCTTGTTTCCCGGTGCTAACAGCTATTTTTAGCTACCTTTGTAAATAACAATTTATCTAAACCAGACTTACTTCCTCTCGGGTTTTAAAGATAATCCTTCCAACATATCCTTCTTCTGGGAACCAACTGTTCAAGAGCTGCACTAGCCCTTCTTCAGGACCAATCACTCTCTGGAATGGTGGTTTTCTGCATTCACTCTTTTCTTTGGATATAAAACTTTTCTCTTCCATCAGAAAATAGTCTGCAGCACATGACTCGGTGCCTTTTGTAGTAGCCAAGAGCTAAAACAGACCACAATAAACACACAGCAATTAGAATGCTAAATATAAACACTGCATAATTGGCGGTTATAAATGAGAATGAATAAAGAAGCTTTAAGAATCAATAAGTATTCTGATAGTGTAGGCAAGATTTCTGATGTGCTATTTATTATTCGGATATTTTACTCCAGGGTAATGTACTGTTCTCTTTAGCCTAGCCAAGCAGTTCAACTATTCCAGACAAGGCAGTACTATTTAAGCTTATTTCTGTCCTGTTTGGCTGGCCAGACAATTTATTCATAATCCCAGGACAGTACAGTCTTTTCCCACTGCTAGAATAACAATCCCTGTTGAGTTAACTGGTTTTTCTACTCATGAACTTAGCCCTCTCACTTTTACTCTGTATTCCTATGGTGCTCAAGTTCAAAGAATTGCGCAGAAATGTTTGCCCTTGTTGTAAGGGCAGCCCACTGCCTCCGTCAGTCAGAAAGATTGTTTTTCTCATCTGCATATGCCCAAATATTAAAATACTAATAGGGAGTACGTTCTAAGGTTATAAACCCATTCTCTGAAGCCAAGATTGGGAAAATTTCACAGATGATAGTCTGAGTTTGCAATGCAATTAATTCCACAGTAATACGTTTCTAAAGCACCTCCTTGCTGTGATGAATGAACTAGAATGGCCCCGAGAAATGCAGGGAGATCAATGTCCAGAATTATGTCAGTGCGGGTTCTGGCAATTAGAGTCTGCAATTCAGCAGGCAACTTACCTGATGGAGCAGCTGTGCAGCCGTGGTCCCCCCGCTTACATTAAAAACAGTGAAAGGCTCCGGGCCTGGAATTCCATGAATGGTCACTTTGTAAGTCACAGCAGCTTTCCTTTCCCCCATGCTAAATGACTGTTCAGACAACATTCAACAGGTTACTGAATGTTTTTACACAGGCATGTTATTTTTAGGTTGCTTAAAAGAAACTGTACACACAAGTTGTAAGGACCTTGACAGAGCAAAGCTATCCAGCTAATACATGTCTCTTACAGCACAAATCAAGGCATTAAAAGAAACCCCCAACAAACCAACCCCCCAAAAGACCCTGCCCCACCCTACCTTGAAGCTGAAGAGAAAGGAAGAAGTTTTGCTGTGATAGTACATAAACTGCCACTGAACAAAGGGCAGACCTCCATCGCTCGCTATCTGCAGTCTAGCTGAGCTCAGACTATTTGGATTCAGCGTACGAATGACTGGATGAAAATCTATAGCTTCGTTTTACCCTCCAAACGTAATGTTCTTCCTTTCTGCCCTAGTAATTCACCAAGATGAGTGTTTGGCATGTATTCACAGGAGGATAACGTCTGCGACACGTCTGCTGCACGGACAGTAGCTCAGGAGGTTTTATCTAACACTTTAGGAATCAGCAAAATGATAATATACGTGCTTAAAGTTACTAAAACACAAGTAACCCAGGTAACCTAACATTAAGGGCTATTTAAAAAAAAAAAAAAAAACCCACATACATACTATGTATTGTTATATGTGTATTACACACATATCTATATGTGTATGTATACATACTTGTGCATATAAGCATATAGATGTGCACACACACATATATAAATATGTTATTTATGCAAATACAGACTCCATCTTTTCCTGTAACAGAATTCAATTTTACTCTCATTATTCCAAAGTTGTTGCTAATTTGCATCTTTCTTTTTTTGTCCCAAATGCATTGCTTATGATTCATGCATGAAGAAATGCATGAGGCAGCTCTGCACCTTACTGCTCAACCACACTCCTCCTCCAACACAGGAGTTCTCGTGCTGTACCTAAATACACCAAAAGCCAGACTTTGAGAAGATTTACCCTCCCACAGTTTCAGCCAGGTGGGAGAACCTTACTTCCACCAAAGCCCAAAAGAATTAGGCACCGAGGTAGTTCTGAAAAATGTGCGGGTTTAGGGGCTAACATCTTTGAACAGTCTGGGTCTAGAAGTCTTCAGACCATAGTTGTCATTAAGACAGGAATACATAGCATTTACAAAAAAATAATTAAATTACCATAGATGCAGGCATAGTGTTTCCAGAGGAACTTTCTTCCATTCTCCGACTGTTTATGAACAAACTAGAAATTTCTAATGCTTCATTGTGCAGGTTATGGAGCTGGACATGTCTATAGCCTAAAGAGAAAAAACCCTTCTGTAAGTGCTTTGCCACATCCTAGGACACAAGTCTCATAAATGGAAAACTCAAATTTGCTATATTTATAGCTACAATTTGCCACACCTATAGGATTTAAAGCATTGTAATAACACTGCATTAACACTCTCTCTCTGTACAATAGTGTAACCCAAATGCTATGAACTGCTGAGTGGCTCATATAGCTGCCTAACCTTTGTTTTGCCGTAATATTCATTATATTCATACATGAAATAGCTAAATATTAGAATATGAATGAAACAAGGACAAATTCTCACCGGGAAAATGCATGTCTATGGCCAGATCTCATATGCTAAGACTGTTGTGTGGTGTTACAGTGGCACAAAGCGAACGTGAAAAGTATTTTTACCATTCTGCTGAAGAGCTGCTGGCAATATGGAAACTCCCTCCCCCAGGTGTCACAGAATTAATGATGCTGCCTCATCTCTCTCACCTTTTTTCACCCTTCCTTCGCCTCTCCTCCAGCCATGGCTGCAAGAAGTGCAATTCTCCTCTGCCCACTGATCACCATTTACAGCAGTTTCTTGGGCAAAGGACAAGGCAGGGAGTGAAACCACTCCACGCTTCCTAAGGGAGCAGCAAGTCTCAAGGTGAACCCAACCTCACAGCCACAGCTCGGGATCGGAGCAACTGCGTACAAGATGCCCCAGTCTCTGCAACAGCACAGGATCTGACTTTTTACAAGTCACTGGGGCAGCCTCCAGCTCCCGGGGAGTCGATTAGATCAGCATCGTACTGCCAGGGCAAAGTATGTTGTCTGATATTTGCTCCCTGTCTCCTCTAGAAAAATGCAACCAGCTGATTAAAAATATCCCTCCGGCAGGATTCAGTCCAGGAATCTGCTGGACCATTTTGGCATAGGGTGTTCCTACAGACTATACTCTACCTCTTTTTAGAGCTTTTAGGGGAATGATTCTCTGAGCTGTTACAGCTGAGCTGTTATTTTCAACAACTGCGAACCGAAGAAAGACCAAATCTTCGAAGTGAACCCGGAAAAGGAACTGCTCGTTCCACATGGGGTTGAGCGTGTTGCGATGAATGGGCTTCGTGCGGAAATGGCAGCTGTCCAGAGGCATCCCCAGCACATCGATTTCAATGCAGGGACTGCCCGTGCTATTGCTGGGGCAGACGTTCTGTCCGGACACAATCTGAAGCCGAGGCGTACACAGAGAAACCAATTAGTGGAGTAATTCTTTTACCGTCACGATTCTGAGCTAAACATTGTTTATCACACTCCTACGCACAGTTTGTTAACATGCTGATTTAATTACACCATTCCCCTACTTTTGTAATTGCCAGGGCAGTCATTTCAGACGCAGAGCTGCTTCAACCTCCCCCCCCCCCCCCATGCTGTTGCTACAGTGTCTTTCCTCTGAAAAAAATACACTATACATCATGAGCGCAACCATTCAAGGCATCTGAAAGTTAATCCAGAAGGAATGTACCAGTAACGTAGTCAAAAAGGATCAAATTTTCTTCCCCGTTACTTTGGGGTGATGGCACTGACCTCGGGCTTGCTTTGGCGTACACAACACAAGAACTAGGTGTGCAATTACCGCAGCTGGGAGAATTTTGATTCTTATGAATCTCACTTTTCTGAAACATTTCCTGGAAGGGACCAGCTTCTCAGAACACTTTTTTTTTTTGGCCATAAATCCATGAATGATATATCTTATTACTTAACTTTTAAAAAAACATTTTTTAATATTCAGTACAGCTTTTCATAACGGCTTTTTGTATAGCTTCTCAAGTGTTCACAAATGTGTGAAACATCCAGGCATATGTATAATTTTACACAGTTCTGTAGTCCCAGGGAAAATGCTTTCAGGACTGGGTTTTGACAAATATTGTAAAGGAAACAGTGAAAGTAACTATGGATACAAACCAGCAAATAAAATAAAATAAAATAAAATAAAATAAAATAAAATAAAATAAAATAAAGACAATTATTTGCCCCTTCCCCTTCCAATTTCTTTTAGTTATGCTGACCTTCAGAAGTACAAGCAATAATTAAATGTTCAATCTTTTCATACAGAAGCATGACTGTAATGCTGGTTAAAGACTATAGTCAAACATTGTCTACTCCTATCTGTTTGGCTATATGAAATTCCCTTTTAACATACTTACTGTTAAAGAATATATAGCTGGCTCCTTATTATCAAGATCTCTTTCTAACGGAGAAAACTGCTGGTACATGGAACAATTTTTATCCCACAGAACAGGAGGTTTCAAAACATACCCACAGCCACCATTAGCCTCAAACATCGCCGCATTAAGTTGCAGAGGAAGATCTGTGAAAGTAAGGCAGCCAAAACTGACAAAGAGCAACGGTACAATGGAAAAACTGTAACAGTGAAGACAAAGACATGTTTTAAGTATATTTTTTCTTTTTTTAGCTGTGTACTATCAATTCATACTTGATTTTCAAAGATAGCTGTAATTTATGTATCCAATCTATCCAATACTTCATTACACAAAACTATAAGAACAGTTCATTCTTTTCTATCCCTTTCTGTTGTCTTTATGCAATTGTAGGGCTTGCCTATACCTATCCTCTGAGAAGTTTCCAGGTATTTGCCCTGAACTGCAGAATGAAAAAGCACTGACTGTGTAGCTCTGTAGATGACCTAATGGATCCCCCATTGAAAAGGCGAAGGAACACAAGATAGGATAGAAAATGGCCCAAAAACATTTTGATCAACATTAAACCAGCATCCAAGGTGGCACTTCTAAGTAAAAAATAGTTCAGTACCTTTTGATACTTGAAATTACCAGAAAGGGATAACAGCTACTTGAACTGGGGAAAAAAAAACAACCTTCAGCAATAAAATAAAATAAAATAAAATAAAAAATAAAAATTAAAAATAAAAATAAAAATAAAAGGTGTTGCTGTCCAGCCACTTCTGTGCTATCAGGAGATCTGCTGCATCGGCATAAAGCTCCTGAACTGTGGGATCACTGCTCTCAAGGACCAGATTGTCATGGTATGAGCCTGCTTGTGCTGGGATGCACAGACAGGTACATCCCCTCGTGACAGCAGGTAAAAGCAAATGTCAAATACAAATTCACAGTTTAAGGACTTATTTCACATTTAAAATGTATTAAAATGTGCGTTTGTGTACCCATACCATCTGTCTGGTAGTTAAGAGCCACGAGCTGCACGCCGTGGAGCCAGAAGATCAGTGGATGGGGATTTGAGGAGTCAATGCGCGTGGCAGCGGGGTAGGTCCTCAGGAGCTGACAGGTGGTGTGCTGGATCAGCTTCTGAGAGTACCGCCTGCACAGCCGCTTGGCAGCGTTCTCGTTCAGGGAGGAGATGTGATAGCACTTGGGCGTCCTTATGATAGCACTGAGAGAAGCTGGAGAGTTGTAAGGAGAGCAAGGATCTTCCCAGGTCTGCCGCATCACATCAAAAGGACCTGGAAAATAAACAGTACCTTCAAGTTACAGCTGCAGATCCAGAGACTCCAAGAATTCAACGTTTTCTAGTGAAGTATGTGTGCATACTTTGGTTATGTAGAAAAAAGTGATCCTGGAAAATGACACTACTCACTCTAAGTGTCACACTCCTCCTTATACAGCAAGAACAATCCATGAGAGGAAACACAATGTTTAAGTATTGAAATGATACTGTGATGAGATGTGCTAACAACCATTTTCATAAATAAATACTTAATTGGCATTTGCCTGAATAAAATAATGGAATAAAATTCTATTCTTCTCATTTATACATTTTAGATGAGGAAGGGAGGCAAGATTGAAAGCTATCTGCTAAGTCTCCAAACAGGCAGTCTACAGAGTGCCGTAAGAGTTAGGGGACAAAGCCAGCAAAATACTTATATCCTCTAGAATTAAGCACTAGACTTCTTCATTTTTAGGACACTGGCCTCTAGAAGGGAATCTAACCTGTCTGCTGCAGCCGTGCCCTTGGGCTGAAAGAAATGCAACATTCCTTGAGCCAGAAAATGAGTACAAGAAAGGGTACAACTCTGTAACTTTCTGTTTATGGCATTCACCTGAAAGGCAGGGGATCTGTGTCTCATCCCTGCTCCAGAACCTTTTCTGTACTTTCTTTGTATTTCTTTACATCTGTTCATACACAGAAGTACAATTTCCAAGTTCACAAACTGAATCACCTGAGGAGTCTAAACACCTCCAGGGTGGAACACGGGAGTTTGCACAATTACACGTTTGGACTTGGCTGAATTTTAGGCAACTAAGTCCTACTTCGGACACTAAAAATTCTTTTCTGGATCCAGCTCAACAGTTCTGCCTTCCATTTGTACTTTGAAAATATTCATTCATATGTTTTAAAATACAAACTTCAAGATACATCACTTCAAATGTATATTAGTTTTGAACAGTTTACAAATTAGGCTCTTCATACTCCTGACCAAGTAATCCTATTTTAACATTCCACACTCAACACTTCAGTTGTAATAGTGTTACTGTAATAGCTGCTGCGCTAACGAAAAACCACTCCAAAGTTCAACATCTTACACATTGTAAAGTATTTGATCTTTAACAACTTGGTCTGGTACGTGTGTTGGATTACAGAGTCATTCCACGTGACTGGTGAAAGAAGATGCTAACTTTACCTTTTCCAGATGCTTTGGCAAGAGCAGCCGACTCCCCGGGGCTCAGCCTGCCAGGATTGTTGCCGAAAATGGACTTCCTGCTTTTTCTTTCTTTTCCTCTGCTAGAGCCAGATGGGTTTAGAGTTGACAAGCCTGTTCCCATTAATGTAAAATAAATGAGCCAAAAAACATGACCAAGAGGGCATGACATTTTCCATCATGTTTTACATTATTTTTGAAGGCCTGAATACTCCTGTTATATAGTACACAGGGCAAGCAGTGTATTTTTGTCCATAATTTAACATCTTTACGTACATACATGCCTTCATATACGTATATATTATGTATGTTTATATATATAATGTATATGAAAACTTATATGAAGCAATACAGATATACAGTTATCTCTCTGTGATATAACTTTTCTCCATTTTACTTTTTGGCTTGAGGAAGGTAGTGACTCTGTCTCAAATTACCAAATGGTCCTAATTAATACTAAAAAATTCTGCAGTAACAGACTCAACGTATTCATCCTTAGAATAATTAAAAAAAAAAATCCTTTCTACAGAAGCAATACATCTGTACAGTAGTGAATATAATGGAATTCATCTAGGAGAAGATACCTACATAATTAAATAAATGCAAAAATATGATTTAAAGAGATAATGTAAAGGAAGAAGTCCAAATGCTGTTGGTTAAACAGTTTAACCTCAAGAAGTTTTTGGAGTTTTCTTCTTCTGTTTAGAATTTGTATTTCAATGATGGGAAATATGGTAGATGTGCAAAATCCATTAAGCATTTAATGGCCAATATGTACTAGAAGTGGAGCGGGAAAGCTCTAGTATTGCTATGACTCAAACATATGCATTCCAGCAAAATAATCATTAAAATCATGATCCAAATCCCAGTGAAGTAAACAGACTTAATCCCCCTTAAGGTCAGTTTCTGTTGACTTGGAGAGAGCACATGGCAGACCAAAATGAAAGTAAGTCAAAACTCACGATGGTTATTCTGACACCCACAGCAGTGGTGTGACACCACAGCAGTGTGGGATGCCCTCAGAGACCCAAGATGTAATTGTGATATAAAATATAACAAAGCAAGTACGCTGTTATTTACATAACTGTGACTCATAAAACGACCCTCGTGAACTCACAGCAATTCACATCGGCCTAAAGACAGTTCTAGATTTAATACTATTTCAACTACCAATGTAAATCGCAAAGAGGATACATTGGGCTATCTTCTACTGAAGTCTGTCCACAGTTGTGAATTCTCAGCTCTCGATCTTTACCACATGTCTACATGTACTTAGTAAAATGATGCTGATAGTTTCAATGAAACTGCTTGGATTAGTAAAACTTAGGATATACATAAATGTTTTCAGTGCTGGAGATGTACCGTCCCATTGGGCCAAAGCATACACATAAACCACAGAAGAGAGTAGAAGCTGAGATCAAGGAATATGAACTGACTAGAAGAATGAGGAGTGTGCTTCCAGCACTAGTTAATCCCAGTTTTCAATGGATCAAGTAGATTTGGCAAGCAGGATCCACGTTTCAAAATCCTGTTGTGGAGACAGTCACTGAGGAAACAGACTAACCTCATAAATCACCAGAGAGCGCAATGCAGAACACCAGGGTTAACTGAACCCAATGTGATGGCCACAGGGTAAGCTGCAGCTGGGAGTTTTCTTTCAGTCTTTCCCATGGCTATGCTTTGTATGTGACATGCCTCTTCCCAGAGACAAGCTCCATTTTTCACTCCAATTTAAATTTGACTCCGAAATATAGCATCACCTATTCATAGAATCATAAATTCATAAAATAATGGAGGTTGACAAGGACCTGGAAGTCATCTGGTCCAACCCTCTGGTCAAAGCAGGACCAGCTTAGATCCCACCATATTGCACATAGATCCTATCATACTACCATAATGACAGAGTAAATGTTTTGTATTTCCCTATAACCCCTATGCTATATCCTTCGAGTTACAGAATTTAGTGCCCATCTCTCATGTTAGATATAACCACACTGCTTTACTGCTTTTAGATTTTTAATCCAGAGGATGGCAGATAGGCTGACACAATGGAGATGGTGACTGAATTTCATGCTGGTTAGCTCAGGTGACTCTGCTCTCTGCACTTGACTGTGCAAATCCTATTTTTATGTACACAACTTTCTCTACTCACTGTGTAAGGATCCTCAGCACCAAGGCAACAAGCCATGTGCCAGTGGGTTATAGCAGTACCGTACTCAAGTATACTTCACTGCCCTCGTCTCGAGTGACCCAAAAGAACAGACCTTCACCCTCTTAGATAATGGTATGATGATATCCAACAGACTGAAACTGAAGTTAAGCAAGGACTGTAAGGGTCAAAAAACACTGGAACAACAAGAGCTGTGGTGGGTTCCTTGTTACCAGAGATTTTATAAACAAGAAATGTTATTTTCTCCACATGATAAATTCTGGTTTGATCAGGAAGCACTTTGGGAAGTCTGTGTTACTCAGTAGGCTAGGCTAAGTGAACATAATGGTCCTTATCCTTTTTTATAGTCACATATCAGTGATTAACATTCAGGGACATAAGCAACTGTAAACACACATGAAGACAGGAGAAATAAAGTATTTACATCATTGATCAGCCACTGACATGAATGCTGCCCTCCCTATTTCCAAAACTCTTGCGTTTTCTGAGTTGGTTAGGAACACGGTCAATAGAGCTACATAGTCATGGATGTACGAGCCTTGTTCTCATTATTAATGGACAATATTGGGGTATGGCAGTGCACCATGTCTGTGCCCTCCGGCTGAGCAGAGGAATCCAATCAGTAGCACGGTGGCCATGGAAGCCTACATATCTTGCAGAGAAGGCAGTATTTGTCTCAAAGGAGACAAAGTTTGTTGGAAAACTAATTTCTACAGCTTCATGTGTTCATCTGTGAAAGGAACTCATTTTCTTAATTGTTCTATTCATGTCCCCTTTAAAGCAAGAGGAACAAATCCAGTAAGGACAGCAGTTTATAACTGAAATTAGATTAAAAAACTGAAATATTTTAAAATTTTCTTAGAACATCAGAACTTTTTTGTGTGTCAAAATGCTTGGAACAACTTAAACTCTCTCTGTTTAATCTTGAATATCATTCTTCAAAAGAAAATATTTTATTTGAAAGATATCTCATTGCAGATTTCATTAAAAAGAGTATCAGATTTGAATTTTTAGAAGTTATTATTTTTAGAAGTGACACCTACAATTCTTAAAGTTATAGAAGATTACAAAAGAATGTCTCTCCATTTTTCAGTGTGTTTATCTTGCCTATTTGACACTGTTTTATGTTTGGTTAGCTTCTCTAATCTGATTCTAGTTCTATTTGTATAAGATCATGATTTGGCCGAATTGCTAACTTTTCCACAGAGCACCATTCCATTAAAAAGCAGATTTTTCATTCAAAACATTAAATACATCAATAAACAATAAATTCTCAATTTAAAAGTATTTATGTATACAGTACGAGCCAAAACATACTCAACCTCATGTTTCAGTACTGAACAAGTAACTATCAGTGATCTCCTCTTCAGTTACTCCTTTTCCTCTGCAAACGTTATTCTTCCTACCGTACAAAAGAAGACCCTCCTATTTCCTTAACCCCTTCCATAAAGAGTGTCTGTGAGTGTGCAGTCAGCTGTCCTCACCCACCCCCTGAAAAGGCTGCTTTACCCCCCCAAATGGCTCTCCTCCTTTCCACTTAGGAAAGAACAGAAGATGCAGCTCTAGGCAAAGGTGAAAAACGCCAAACTGAGGTCACTTAAAGAAATGTGACCAAGCTCTTCCAGCAAGGTTTGAAGAATATTTTCCTTCCTAATTCAGCACGTCCTTACATGGAAACTCGGAGCTCTTAAGATAAAGCTTTCTGTCGTCTGTCATTTGGCAATGAAGCAGTTGTCTAAGCTGTGGAGACTGGCAAATTTCACTTTTGTAAACATTTTAATATGACAAACAATATGTCTTCACATAATTTATGCATACTACTTCTCAGCCAGGAGCTATTATTATGCAGACTACCATATCATCAAGAAAAAAAGCTCCTCGACTACTTCAATTTGAAAATGCTTGTACTAACTAATTCAAAACATAAACATAATGTCTCCAAGAATTAGAAAGCCTAAAGCAATAAAACAGGGCAGTGTACTTACCAGGGAACTTTACGGCTTGACAGTAAATCACAAGATCTGATAGCTCTGGGGCTATCTGTCTGCTTTCCTTTTTATTTTGCGGAAGATAGAATTCTTCACCCAGCTCCATATCGTACACCTAAGTGACAGTTCCAGGAACACGTAATAATAAAATTACTGAATGTGAAAGTACTCTTGCATATCTCATGTCCTTAAAATTCTTTATCTTATTCTTCCTATATGGTTTGCTGTCTTCACCTAACAGACCTCTCTGTGCAGGTTTATGCATCAATACCTGTTATTGATACTGGAATAGTGTGCAAAGGCCTCAATCGGAGTCAGTTCTACAAACATTTAGACAAAAACCAGCTGTGTTCAGGAGAAACTACAATTTACTAAACAGCAATGCAGTGGTTCAGTTGTCAGATGATTTAATAAAAGGTAACGTGGCTATCTGATATCATAGTGCGATACGTTAAAGTTATTTATGTATACACAAAAGATGCTGAAGATTCAGATGAAATCTTCAGTTCCATTGACGTTAATGGAAATCAGATATCTAAATAAACTTCCGGATTTAGCTTCAATGAAGTCTTTCATTGAGAGCAATGACAGTCAAAATTTTCAGCCAAACAGCCTGTATATACAATAGCCTCCGAGGACTCTTCTTGAACAGTATGCTGAGCATTTGTTCTATTTAATCTATTTTCTCTGGTGTGCTTCTATGTTTTCTACTATTTGTCTTCATTAAAGCGCATTTGCCATCTGATGTCTCGGTTACCTAAACTGCTCAAATCCTTCTGAAGCTGGTTATATAACAAAGCGTGGCTGAGAAGAAAGGGGGGAAAAAACAGAACTACCTTTCCTTTATTATTGTAAGTAGCACAATCAGCCTTCTTTATTCGTTTGGCAGTCTCTTCATTATATTCAAACTGCAGTTTATCACTTGATAATTTATTCTCAGGCCGGTCTTCAAGAATGTTATCTAAAAATTAATGGGATTTTAATAAACATAAAGCCAAACAATTTCAACTGGAAATTTAATTTGAATTAATAATATTTGTGGACAATGCTGTGAATTTTATCTGAATAACCAGATGCCAAAATAATGCATTTACTGGTCAAAGCATTCTCTTTTAGTAGTAACTTTCTACTTTAAAAATTTAATGCTCAGCTTTGGTTAATATGTTGCACTTCTTTAAAACCCCATCCTTTTGTGCTGGGAAGATGCTTAAAACAAAGTCATCTAACGAATTAAGCTTGCCATCTGAAAACAACTGATATTCCTGAACAACAAAGAATTGGTCAAGTCCATACACAATTAACCAAATCAAACATTTACACGTCTTTGTACAGCAAATTTTGGCTTTCCTCTCCTTACATTCACCATGAATGAGTATTTTTTTACATCTATAGAAATTCCTCTTCAAAGCTACATATGTATTAGAGAATAATACACCTACTAATTTGGTCTTTCTGGACCAAAATGTTGTAACTGTCACAAAAGGAATGGTTTTATTTCATTCCTGATATTCCTGATGCTTTGACCATATTCTTTTTATGCATAACCAGTGTCACACATGCAGCCTTCTAACAGTTCCTAACCAGTTAACAATGCCATATAAAAATCTCTGATTGCATTTTTAATATGAAGTAGAAACCATATATTCACACTGTTACATTTAACAGGCTGGAGATGCAGTGCTGATTTCATGCAGTTAAAATGCTCAACCAAATGGCCTTTACCTTCCTGGCTGTTAGGAGCAGGAGAAGCATTAAGGACATCAGCTACAGGGAAACAGAGTCAGAGAGGGAAGAAGAGTAAAGGAAATTAAGATTTACAGCCAGAGAAATGAAAATTAAGTGTCAGTTGTAAAACTATTAGCCTTACGCAAACCTAATGTATCAGTAAGGAAAATAAAACTGAAAATCTTTTAGAAAGTTTACAGACCATTATTTAGATTAGTTTTGCCAAAATATTAACATAATTAAAGATCCCAAAGACTAATCATTGTAATAAAGCAGTAAACCATGCCACAGATTTTTTCATATATTGGAAGGTGTGAATGTTTCTTGCCAGCTACAGATTTCTCAAACCTTCTCTTAACCAGAACATTGCTCAAAAATCTCTTACTGCACTTAGCTTGCAATATTTTCCTGGCAAGTGTGTTAACAAAGATCTAAGTTTTTCACAGCAATTTACATCTACACTATCTCCACCCTGTCCCACACAAGGAGTATTCTCAAGTAGCCAGTTAGGCCAACTTTCTAGCAAAATGCAACTGAAGGCAGCACCGGCACCAAACTCATAAATTTTCCTATTAGCATAAATAATACTGCTAGACCACAAGCAGTCAGGTCCTTAATTTTGTGACTATTCTTAAATCATTAACACAGAAGCCAGTAATGTAAATAATAGGCCAACTGGAAAGAAGTCCTGTGCTGCAGGGGATGCTCGAGCCTTACATCTTCTCTGAACATGGTACCTAGAACTTAAACAGGCACTCATTAGACTTAAAGGTTCAATGAGTGAAGTACTTCACCTAGGAGAGCATGCCCAACTGCGTCCGACCAATGGTCCATCTAGCTCGGCATTCTCTTTCTGACAGTGGCAACAGGAGATGCTGTTTAAAGAGAGCATCCAGCCACTAGTCACGGTCCATGTCCCTTGTACTGCCCCAACATCCACAATTGCTGAATATTAGGGATGTTGGACCATACATTTCTACCTATAACATTTCCTTAAAAACCTGCCCATGAATTTGTCCAATCCTTTTTTCAATCTGCTGATACCATTTGCCTCTGCAGTTTCCAATGGCAGCAAATTCCAGAAGTTTACTACCAGCTGCACAAAGAAATACTTTATTTTACCTGTTTTAGACTCATCTTCCACTTGTTTTACTGAGCACCTCCTAGATCTAACGAGTAACAGTTCTGTACTCCTCTTATCCACCACTTCATGATTTAGCAAACCTGCTTCAAATTCACCCCTCAGTTCTCTTCTCTATCAGCTGGAGAATTGCAGCCTTTTCAGACTCGTGCAAGGCCATTGCCACACTCCCTTTACTTTTTTGGTTGCCCTTCTCTCTAACTTCCTTAACTCCACCATATCCTTCTTGAGATCTGGAGGCAAGAACTGGACGCAGAACTCGAGCTGTGGCACATTAAGGCTTTACACAGAAGCAAAAAGATGCTCTGTTTTCAGTACTGTTCCTGATGATCCCCATCTTTTGGCTGTCAGTGCACACCAAACTGAGGATTCCAGCAAACTTTCAATAACTCCATGATCTCCCAAATTGTTACTGCTATTGTTGAGCTTAGAATCACATAAGCAAGGTTTAAGATTTTTCCCTTAAACGTATTACCTTATGTTTATCTACACTGAAGCACATCTGTAACTTTTTTGTCCCTTTGGTCAGTCTTGTGACCCATTTATGGAGTTTAACAATGGTGCAGCATTTAACTACCCAAAGAGCTTGGTATCACTTGTACTATCGCTGCTGTCCCACTGGGTAAACGCGCTGTGATCTACTTTGATATATTCTCTGATGACTACCAATGAAAAATAATGAGTAACCCATTTAGATGCATCCAGCTTGTTCAATCCGTGCACAGGGGTTTTGACAAATGTCCTTTGACAAAACTGGAGAGGTTTAAATGTTTCTGATTCCATCTGTTTGCTCTACCAGAACCTACCAGCCCTGCAGCAAGAGAAGCAAAACAAGACGCATGACTTCAGCTCAGCCGCCTCAGTCTGGCACATTCTGTCCTTCATCTGTAGTTAAATCAAACATGTCTGACTGAACTGCAGAGCTAAGGAGGTAGTGGAAGTTACTAACTGCAGTATTTTTTATCACCTCTGGCATGCCAATCATTATATCCAATCTATAAACTGCCCCTAAAGGTGGATTTATGCTAAACTGCCAGTTCCTGAAGGCTAGGATAGCTGAAGCCTAGACAGCACATGAACTTACAAGGCAAGTCAGTAAGGCATGCCTTACCATTTTTAAACTGAGCAGCTAAAGCTTTAATAAAGCCATCTGTATTGAACAAGCCAGGGACTCAGTGGCTTCTCTACCTTTACACATGAAGTGAACAGCTGATGCTGAAAGTGTAACTATAATAGGTACTTCAGGGGTCTCTGGGATTAGACAGTAACCAAGGAGGACTTTGGAGAATCTGCATCTTAGGTCAATTTAATGGCAGTCTTGCAGATGCAAGGGCTAAGCCTGTTGTGAACCTTCAGCTTTCAGGTGTCTAAACTCCTTAGAAAAGACCATACAGGTGAATGTAGATAGAGTACACTATGAACACAATCATTTTAGCATAATATAAATAAAATAAAATATAATTTATAAACACTACAATTTAGCATACATTGCACAGTTAAAACATCTAATGGTTGGAGTTAAAGTCATACTCAAGTCCTCTACACAGTCAAATTATTTTCACAGTATTATAGACTACCGCACGAAAGTGCCACCGAGGACATTTAGTACATCTTCCTCTCACAAGGTAAGATCAACTTACCTACACCATTCCTGAACTAGAATATTTACATGCGTTATTGCTACAGTTCTAACAACAGCACTGTAATAAATAAATAAATATATACTGTTACCATCAGAGAGAGATTCATAGTCATAGTCATATTCATCCTCTTCATCTTCTTCCTCTTCATTGGTAGGTGTGGGGTTGCTAGCACCATTGCTAGCCTGTGCTTGCATATGTGCCAGCTGGTGAGCCTACAGCAACAGAACCACTTATTACATTATTGGTAAGTGTTTTTAAAAAGCAAAAGAGTTTTCATCACTGTTTGCATCTTATTTTACTGATATGAAAGCACTGATTATATAAACTGAGAGATAACCAAGACTGTTAAGATCAAACTAAAATACCATTTTAAGGGTTTGAAAATAAAAAAAACCCACTTGTACTGGTAGAAAGGCACCCAATAGCATATGAAACCTGATTAATTATGGGAAAATGTCCACTTTGAACATTATTCAGAGCAAGACTGCCTTTTTCCAGTCTGAGGTATGCTGTTTTGGAAACTTTTTTAAAAGATGGAGAATGTCCATATACTGGTATGATCAGTGTGATTTACTTATTCTGATACAAGAATTCAATTCTAATTCAATTGTGTTTACCTTTTGGGTAAAAGCAATTAGTTTTCAAGCATTCAATCTAATTGCTGACTAACTATAGACATTGTTAAATTGAGGCTACCAGAAATGCAGCCCTAATTTTTAGAAACCCCAAAAATTCTCATATATGTATAAGCACTACTTGAATAGCAGAGTCCCCCCGAAAAGGGAGTAAGAAACAGAGTAGTTGCCTGGCTTGAATATGAAAAAAGAAAGCAAGCAGAATTCCACTAAAAATTACTACATACTGTATATATACACACACTCAATGCATATCACTATTTTCAACAAACGTGAATAGCAAATGTTATAGCCTCAGAGTGAAATTTCATTTATGCTTATCACATAGGGCATGCGGTGCTAATCATAATATTATGAAGTATTATAAAACTAAAACACACTAAAATTTTGTTATGCTGTATCTGTACTTTATGATATGTCTTGTCTACTTATTTGAAAGTGTTGCAATCCACTGTGAGTCTTCCAAGCATGAATATGCATTAGATTATTCTGCTGTACATATTGGAATGGCAAAAACTTCTAACACAAATTAATCATTTCTAACAAAAGTTAGGTCTCACTGCTTGCTATTAAGGAAGGACTTTACCTTTTGTTTCAATATATCTACTGGTGTCTGATGGGCTTTCAGCTTCTTGTTTTTAAGCAGGATTTTTCTTTTCAGTTGGCCGGGTGAAGGAAGCATGGGATCATCAGAAAAGTCACTCTCAAATAAAAACTTGGTTACCAGCTTATCTCCAAACACATTCTGAAATATCAAGAACGTGATATATTATGGAAAATCCCAAGGCATGTGCTTAGAATAATTTATCACAATTTATGGCCTACCTTGAAAATTTCAGCCATCTTGCGTTGCTGAGGCAATGAACAGTGGTTTTCTATTGATATGATAATTGGCATGTCAGAGGTGATAAAAGCATTGCGATCAATAGCTTCAACTACCTCCTGTGAGAAGGAAAGGTCGTTGAAAGAACATGTGATTATTTTGCAGCATTCAGTTAATAATAACTTACTGTTAGTTGAAAGGGGAGAAAGGAAGGCATGTGTTTTCCCCTCTAAGAAGAAAGAATCCACAATTTGCTTTCAAAACAAGCTTCTACAGATCAACCTAGCATCTTTTTAAAACAGAACTGGTAACAGCTACTTATGTTAGCTATGTTGACAATAAAAAGACAGAAAATTACAGTACATATGCTACAAAAACTAATTTGAAAAGCATAATGTTTACAGTTGAGGAGTTCATGTCTGACATAGTCCACAGTTCATATTCTGTTAGGATTTAGCCCATTAGGATTTGTACTTTTCTAATAGGTGAATTTTTTCCTTCATTAGAGAAAAAGTTACTGATTTTCTTCTCCTTTTTTGTTTCTATGTGCAGTTACCAGCATACCTTAAAAGAGATCTTAGTAGTAAGAGTGTGCCCATGATAAATGATAGGCATCCCATCATCGCCATCCCAGCAGTCTAATTCCACACTTCTGCAGCCTTGTAAAAGAACCTACAATGCAATTGAACAGCACATATAAGCCACAGTCTCATGCCATCAAAGCAGAAGACAGACATTGCAGAGGTAAATGAAAGCCCAGTGATTCAGCAAAAGTGCTGGAAAGAGCAATCTCTGTGGAGTAAACATAGCCCACAGAAGCTATAGTCCCCAGCTATATGATAATATAATATATGATATTAAGCTAATTTACAGCCAGCCAGCCATTTTTTATTTATTCATTTATTTATTTTAGAAAGCCCTGCTTGCTAGATAAACCACTGAAGAAAGCAAAGAGGAAGGATGGAGGGAAAGATAAGCTAACCCACCTGTTGGCAGCCCAGCTTATTATTGCTATCAATATTTAGCATGCCGATCATTGAAAGTGTTATCTGTATTACAATTAAGTATTTTACTGAAAATAAAGATCTCAACAACCAAAACCATTTCTAGCAAAAACATTCATGAACAAAGATAAAATTACTTCTCCTATTCAAACCCTGAATAATTAGATTTCAGGCAGTTGTGTCCGTAGCTGGCACACCACCACTTCTGTGAGAGCCAGACACACTGAACCAGAACGAAGGTGCCCCTTCTCTTCTGGCGACAACTGCTTGAGGGCCAGGAAGAAGCTCTTCTGCATCACGCAAATTTTGGAGCCAGGTGAGCTCTATCTCACTTCCCATCTATTACCAACACAATACTCACATCACTCTCTGCAGTGCTACTACAGAAACCTCCTTTGCAATTGCATTATTCAATGCAATCATGTTATTTGGGCTTTCCTAACACAGCCTCACCCCTCTGTCTTATAACTGCAAGTGAAGCAGCACATGGGATGCCAGATGAGCCCTTCTCAATGGTGAGTCATTAACATTGAGAGTAATGAAAACACTACTCACAGGAAGCTTGATGCTTTCTCTAGCATTTGGTAAATACACAGACACACAAAAATATATAGATATATAAACAAACAAACACAGAACCAAAAGCCCTAGGGAGAAATCATTCTTTTCCTGTTCACCACCAATCAGGCATGAAGTCTAAAAAACCGTAGAATATTCCTAGAAGTAATGGTTTTTAGAAGTTATAGTTCCATTTGAAATTTGTCTTTGCAGTGCAATGTACAGTATTTGAGTAGTGTTTTTGACATCTGAATGAACTAAAATATTAGATCAGTCTTTCCTGTGGGAAAGTCTAATTTTAGTAGGTTGGGTCAGACCAACTGGTGTCTAAATGCTATGAATCTCAAACTAAACCCATTTTTTTGCCTTAGAAAAGGCATTTGAGCACAACTGTGCTTATAGGCAGCTTTCCCACACATCATGTTTTCCAACGTTTTGCAAGCAGGGGTTTAGGACATTTAGATTTTCAAAGCAAAAAGGTCATGTTTCTGTGACTTGCCAGTTAAACAAACAAGTTCATGTTGAAAACTACACAACGATCCAATCCTGCATACCTGGCTGTAGAGCTCTACCGAGGACTCCCCTTTAAGCTGATGGCCAGTAAGGTAAGTATTGTGCGAAGATTCTATGTAGTAATATGACAGTGGAAAGTGCAAGTCCTCAGCATTCTCCTGTGACTCATCGTTTTTGGAGGCAAAGTTGTCTTTATCCATCAAAAATCTAGAGGTGAGAAGATGTGAGGAAATTTTATGCCTTGCTGAGTATTTTGTGACTGTCATACAAACATCAATACATTGGTGTCATCTTTATATATATATATATATATATATACACACATATATACACACACACACACACACACACACATATATATATAAATTAACACTTAAATAATTACCTTGCAAATCCTTCAAAAGATAGCAGCCCCTGCTGGCACATGTTCACACTGGGTTCAAATTTCTATAAAGAGGAAGAAATTTAAGAGATATATAGTAACAATTCTTAAAAATACAGCTTTTTCATATTTTCATAGTGTAGTCTGCTCATCGAACTAACCAGTTATTATCTAAAACTGGTCTTTTTGTGGATAAAGTAACTAGGTGCCTGCAGTATGATCATGCTATTTTTACAATCACTAAACAAGCATACTAAACTCATAATTGTAAATCACAGAATCATTCAGGTTGGAAAGGATGCTGGGAGGTCATCTAATCTAACTTATTCAAAGCAGAGTGAGCACTTAAGCTGAAATTAAAAAGGATCTATAATCAATTAAACACAACACACCACCATCTCCAATTAGAGAGATTTGTGGCATGCTAATTTGAAGTTTCTTTAGAATTTCTGTCTTTTAAACTTTGCAATTTTATATTACATGTTAATAGTTGAAATATACAGGTTTTAGCCTTTGTTAACTGCTAAGTGCGCGTTTAATTTTGGAGTATATTAATTATGAATGTTTGGATGAATTAAAAATTTTCTACATACTTTCTAATCACTTCAGCCATTGTACATAAGGGAATAAAATGTCCATGTTTGCTCTGGAAAATTTTTTAGAATAAAATAAAAATATGTGGAAATGGTGGGTGTTTCTTTAGTGTCCAACTTAGGGTTAAGTTCTATCAAAGGCGGTCACAGACAAGGAGAAAACAACACACTGTCATGAATACTTTTCCGAAGTGGTGACATCCCTTTCCAGATAAATCACACATAGCCAATAAAACTATTTATTTGCACGATTTTTTTTTTTTTTTCATTTTTTTGGACACATTTATGGACATCTGCACAGTTTTATAGCCCAGAATAAAGACAGTACTAAATTTTAAATTCAGGTAAATTGTAGTGACAATATCCATGTGAAAGGAGATATCCACACAGATATGCTATTCTGACTACAAGGTGGACAATGCTAGTGGGGAAAACAGAAATAACAAGAGTTCAAGTAAAAGGAACTGCAAGATGCTTGTATTACAGACCTGGATAATACTGAGGATTTCATCATAGGTGCAGTGTTCTCCTTGGCAATTCACTAGGAAGTCGTTTAGCTGCTGGATTCCCACTCCAAATATTCCCAGAGATGTGCTTTCAACCCCAGTACCATTGGTTACGATACTGGCAGCAGCAATAGCATCAGATATTTGCCTCTGGTTGTCTGATAGTTGCTGCCTGCTCTTAATGAATAAACCAAGGTCTGAAACATTCCTAGTCAACAAATCTTAAAAGAAAAAAAAGGAAATGTAAATATAAGCCAATATAATTACGTGTATTACACATACTGTATAGAATATAATGTAATATATAATACCTGAATACCTGACTGAATATTTTAGCACTGACATAGTAAATTAGAACAAAACCATCTTGTTTCTATTCACTAATAGAAGAAAGAGTATTAAGCATGTATGAAAACAGTGGGAGTGGACTATAAGTGTTCAATTACTATGAACAAAATCCTGGAACCTGTAACATGGATTCCCACCCTCTCACATACTGTCACCCAGGACCCTCCTGCTTCCTCTCACCACCACGTACAGCCTCGAAGACCCTCCTTTGCTGTGTATGACCCCATACCCTTCCTGTGTGATCATCGTTTCTCTTCTTCCAGTCCCATAGGCCAATTGTACTGTACCCTCCACACAGGCTGCTTGGCAGAAAGACTGTTTTCTTTAAATGTGGACAAAGCTCCAGACGTAGATTATGGTAACAGGGGAATGTAAAGGGGGGCAGAGGTTTCCTTCCCCCTTGTCCCACATAAAGCAGATCTACTAGGAAACCAGATAGGAAAAAACAAACCAAATGAGACACAGGGCACAGCCTCCTCCTTTCTCCTCCCTGCATTTGCTCAGTGTTTTAGCCCTTCCAGAGCGCCTGCAACCAGATGCAGATTCCCTGCGTTGGGCCTAGCTGCTCAGCAACAAGTTTTATGCCTCTGCTATACTGGTTACATACATATCTGGCTAATGTAAAGTAGGACTACTCTTCCTCCCCTTCATTTCTGAACAAAGAACCTGTCTTACATCCTGCTAACTAGGTATTAGTGGAGGTACGGCAGCAATCCTCTACTTAAACTTATAATTGATAGTTCTTTATGAGACCGACTGAGACACTTTTTCTTAAGGCCAATAACTGAAGCTGTTCAGCAGTCTGACAGCTGTATTTTTCTCTTTAACAAACCTAAATCAGGCTGGAATCCACTGCTATTTTCATCAATCTTCAAATTGGTATAAAGTGGAGCAGGCTCCAAACCGGATCGATTGCAAGGCACAGCATAGACATCGAAAAGGTCTTTCAGATCCTTGCGGCTACGGACACTGTGAAAAGAGCTGAAAAGTTCAATTTTTGCTCTTTTATAAACTTGGATGAATGAGATCAGTACAGAATAAAAATATATTTTACCTGAAAGATTTGAAGAGCTCTACAAATTCCACAAAAGTCATGTTACTATCAGACACCATGAAGTTCTGAAACCCCTTCATTCCTCCTTTAACACGGCCATGCCAGCTACTGCTGCTCCATGTGCTAAATCAGAAAGAGACTGCTGTAGTTTGGTTACGTTAAATTTCTACTTATTGAAATATTACGCATTACTGCGTTAACACTTTGTTTGTGTCCTTAATGCATTTATTACCAATATCTGGAAGAAGCAAATAAAGTGGTATCTTATAAGATGCATAACAACAATTTGTACGTCTTGTTTTATAGCAGCTATTCTTTTCCCTCAAGACAACTACAGATTTTGCCAGAACTGATAATGTGTATGCATGCTATTTAAAACTTTTTCGTGTGCAAAAGGGCCTGATGCAAATGGCACAAATGAAAGCATTCTGGTTTTCTCTTTAACGAAAACAATGCCAGTATTCTTGTACTGCAGGCTGTTTATGAGGTTTGTTGAAGATTTGCTAAGGGAAAAATAAAATGGATGTGGAATTCCTTTAAGCTCTGCACTGTCAAAATAGTAATATTCTGACTGGATATGCAAGAAAAACAAATATTTTCCTTATGCACCTGGGGTTTCTTATATCTGGGAGCATTAAAGGTGCAGATTTTAAGAAGCATAACCCTTCCCCTTTCCTAGCACTCAACCCTCATTGTTTCCCAGCCCATGGGTTTTGCCGATACTTCCCAAAAACAGTCAGGATTATCATCAGATTCCTCAAAGACAGGTGAAGCTACAGTCCTCCTCTTCTTTTAGGCTTGGACAGTAGCCTCTGGAGGCCATTTCCTTCCAGAAACGAGGTTCTAGTGATTTCCTTCTTTCAGCTTTCTGGGCTGAAGGAAGGAAAGCAGACTGGGATTTCTTGAGAGCAAAGGCAGAAAACAATCATAGAAACAACTAACTGTTTGGTGCCAATTATTTTAGTTGACTTGAGCAATACTAAGCCCAGACAATTTCTTTATAACTGCAATTGTTAACCGAAGTTGTGCAGCTGAACAAAGTTTTTGAAGCAGAACCAGTACATTTCCAAAAGCCACATCCCAAAATCTTTAGACTTCTACAGGATTTACACTAGTAAGTGTAGTTAGGCCCTGACTTGAACTATCCCTTGAGCAGTATGAACAAGTCCTTAGTGAATTTCATGTACTAATTCGCAATGACGGGCCGAGCTCTTGAGCCCCTTCCTGAGCTTAATGAACACATGCTGGAGGAATGGCATCTGCCAGCACCAGCATCCCAAAGAGGGAGGGATCTAAGCAGCCAGCACAAATATCAAGAATTGTCTAGTTTAAACCATAACTAACTCCAGAAGTTACAGTACTTGTTTCAAAATATCAGACTAGGTGATTGTGTGTCAGACTTTATTGCTCTGTAATGTTCAAATCTACAAATCCATTAATCTATGAATTCTGCCATCAGAGTCAGTACAAATAGTTCCAACAGCTCTGATGGAAAAACAGGACCAGCTTGTTGCTCAGTGTTCGTAAAGACACTTGCAGTCTTTGTACATAAATATGCTAGATCAGACTCCTCAATTCATTCCTGGCCTGGGATGGATGCATGCAATTGAAAACAGAATGTGATTTAAAAGTATTAAAAAATACCATCTACTTTAGTTGGTAATGTTCAATTTGTTTGACATCACTATGGCAAGTACTGACATACTGCAGATAACTTTTTGGCTAAAATCATTCCTAACATTTTTATCAGACAAGAAAAATAAACCATGATGAGGAAAGTCTCTTGACTCCAGAAAACAGACTGGAACTGTAGAGTTCCGAATGGAAGACCAGCGGCAGATGATAATGCTCAGCATTTCACCAGATCTGATCACTAAAGAGTATCTTCCATGATTGTTCCATGGCTAATAAATACAGATTGTTAAAAAAAGGGCCAAAAATCCTGAGAAAACCCCACTACCACCAACAACCAAAACTGTAATTAGTAGCAGTCTGGATTATACCTGTATACAGCTAATGAGAGAGACAGTTTACCCTCTCTTTGAAAAAAGCCCCCATCTCTAATTTTCCATATCCTGTTATCTGTTTCCCAGTGGCATTACCACCCTTTCCCCTTGCTCCCTCCACCTTACAGGTGGCACTAGATTTCCAAAGAACTTGGCAATTTGCTGGACGCACATCTACTTTATAAGGATGACAGAAGACAGCTGCAGGCTACCTGTGTTTGGGAATTATCTGCACATCTGGATTATACAAGGATTCATTCTCAATGTAAATTATTTGTAAGAAGGTCAGGAATATTAAGGTTGTGAGTTATATATGTAAAATTACCATTTTTCATTCTCTACCTATAAGAATTACTATTATTGAAAATGTACAACAAAGATAGCCAGGTCCTCCTCTTTTTAAATTGCTATCATTATATTTAGATTTTTTTTTTTTTCACTTTAAGAAATTTTATTTTATTTAGCACTTCTCACTTGGTGGAGATGATCTAATTTACCGGTCAGGTAAAGTTAATGCATATATTATATGGCAAGGGAAAGAGAAAAAGAACTAGAAATCTCTCTTGCTCTCCTCCTCCTAGCTGCTACACTGCAGCTAACAATCATTCGTTGCCAGCTCAGCTTTCTGTGCTGCAAAGGCTTCTGCCCAGCCTGGTGGGACCCTCTGCTCCCCGCTCTCCTGAGCTCTGGGTTCTGTGAGGGATCATGCACTCACCTAACGTGCACAACCAGCTCATGTCCAACACTGCCTCCAGCTATGAAGCCTTGTCATTGTTTGAGTCTAAATCCAGATGCTAATCTGAATTAACAAACCCTGTTGGCTCTAATCTGTGCAGAGCCATACAAATGCATGCAAGCACTCCCAGTGGATCCTGTATTTCCTAGGTTATTTCATTATCTAGGTTATTCCAACTTTCTGTCACTTTGGAAAATGGATACTTCATTTTATCTTAATTTATGATGCTACTGACAAAACTGGTTGAGTATAACTAAGTATATAACATGATTTTTATGAGACTGCAGAATTAACAACAAAAATGTAGCAAAAAGAAACAAAAGATGCCTGTGTTCAGCCTGTGTGGGTTCCCAAACTTACTTTGCTTGTGTAACACCACTGTTCAGGGAAGCAGCTTCTATGAAGAATACTGCGCTGGTCGCAGTCTATACATACCACAGCTTGTGGACCGCTGCCCCAGTCTGCTCCTCCATCAGTTACATCTATACTGCTAAAGGCATCCATCCCGCCACTTCTTCTGAGTGGGGCAGAAAGGCTGAATTTCACATTGCTCTGCACTGCCCAGCAATTGGTTCAGGTTTGGTTTGGTCCCCCATAGTGCTTGCCTGCCTCTAAGATGCGATTTTCATTTTTGGTGTGTGTACTATCTGAAGTGGCTGAAATAAGCTGTGGCATATGTTATTGCCTGGCAGACTGCTATTTATTTAATGTAACAAAGCAACAGCACATGCCATGACTGTGGGTGGATTGCCTGAAGGTACAATCCTTGTTGGGAGTGTGTTGTGTAAGACAGTGTATTGTAGATGGTTTGAGACTGAGTAAGCTCTCCATCCATACTATCCAACTACAGAAGTCTCTGGAGCAAATATTCCCAGAACTACACCTAAATTCCATCTTGGAGGCAAACAGCTGGTTTACTCTAAATACCAGGAGTGAATTAATACATATATAGGGTGGATGATCACAGGAATTTGCAGCAAAGCAGAGCGGCAACTATTTGATAGCCTAGACTTTCTGATCACAGTTGAGACACTACAGATACTTATTTCCTTTAGCACATGTGAAGTGTCCACATACAAGGGTCGTATCAAGTTGGGGAGAGCTCTACCAAGCGACACTGCGGAGTTTCCAGACAACTTTGCCAGAGAAAAGCTGTCATAACTGGGGGAGGCCCACAGTGCTAAGCTGCATAGTGATCTGTACAGAAATCCAGGACTGAGAGGATTTAAAGGAACATTAGCTGTCCTTCCTCCAGGAATGCGAGTTCTCTGCTGAGCCTTTTAATCTCATTTAGAGAACAACAATTATTTTGGCATAAAACGAAAAAGCAGATTTGCAAAACAGAGAAGCATTTTCCAGAAGTAGTAAAGCAGTATTTCATCAGATTAATGTAAAAGAAAGCTGTTCCAATCCTTAAAAAAAATAAGAGAAATGTCTTACAGAGATAAATCCTAGTCTGGCATGTTCATCCCATGGCTGTGAATGACAGTGAAGAACAAAAAGTAAAGAACATAGTAAGAGTCTCAGAAAGCAGTGTTAACAGGAGAAGCAGCCAACCACAGATGTCCGCAGGTGGCTCTACTACTCACATCTATTGCCAAACCCAACCATTTTAAGTGTAAAAAAAAAAATTCCTAAGAAATACACAACATAAACTATTAAACAAGACATGTCTCTTCAAAAATAATGTTCTACCAGCAGCAGTAATCTCTTCCATTGTTTACCATTGCTCTCCTGGAAACCCCAAGATCATACTCATAACCATTCCTCAGTATTCATTCTGTTAAAAGGCACTAGAAGGCCTCTGTTGAGACTATCTTCCTGTATGTTATAAAGTACCATCCACATCCCTGACATATTATTGTTGTTATATTATTACTATTTCAACTACTGCCACCACCACCATTATTACCGTTCACAGAATTAATACATTAGTGCCCTATGTCACTGCACAACCACAGCATGACCCTTAGCACTGCCCAAGTGACACAAAAAGAATGAATGTTCAAGGAGGAGAGGCCTGTAAGAGAAAGATTTCTATCTGTTCCTCCAGTTCCCCAAGACAGTACTGCAACCATCCCCAGGAATGTCAGCAAAAGTTAATACTCCCCCAGGTAGAAATTACTTGTGCTGAGAAACCTCAGAACTTCAGTTCACACATCTATAACATTTCTGTTGATTTTCATTATACAGAAGACGTCTATAGCTGTGTTTTGGAGAAGATCTGGAGAAAGAGTTAAACTCCATATTTGTGTAGTTTTGGAACAGCATTCCAATCTGCTTCTGTAACAGACATAAACGGGAACATGCTGCTCAGGGACCTGCTATAAAGCCATCCTCAGATTCATGGTATTTCAGCTTAAATGTCCTATGTTGTTCTGCAATGTGTTTTAGATGTCTATCAAAAGACTAATGACATTTCTGGCATTGTTTTTGTCAGATTCTGTCTGTTTGGCACAAAAACCACATTTGATGATAATTAAGTAACAGTAACTTTTTTTCTTTTTAAATCAAAGCATTGATTTTGTCCTTACCTAGACTGACTCTTGCTTGAAGACATTACAGGAGAGGAGACTGGTCTTGCTGGTGAAGATGATGTAGCTCCTAAATTAGGAGATCCAGATGCTGTCAGAGAGTGAGCTCTTCTTGATGGCAGGTTGTTAGATGGAGAAGCATTAATAATAATATTTTGATCTATGGAGAAAACAAAAGTTTGCAGCACAATTACAACATCTGCCCAATAAAAATGCTTTTGTCCAAGAGATCTATCTCACAATTCATTAATGCATAGTAAGACACTAAAGGGATTCTAGATTTGTCCCAAGACAGTCAAAAAGATACGTTCTGAACAACACTTATGTACTCATTTCATCTGAATGGAAAGGAAGTGCTACTGAAACAAAATGAAAGAACAATCATGAACAACTACAGAAATTAATTTAAGAGTTTATAGCATTTGGAGTTTCAACTGCAGAAGTAGTTTTATACCATAAATGTATTTTTAACACCATAAAGAATGTCTGTATAAAAAGACTTTAAGCAAAACCCTGAGGGACTTTTAAGTACTGAAGCTACCTGGTTCTTCTTGTTCATCAATATCTTGAGGATCCGAACCACTTCTATTACGATATTCCTTACAGCTTTTTGCCTTCCGAGTTGCCATTTCATCATCAGTGGCCTCTCCACTTTCACCCTGGAAATAACGAGCACCATAGTAAACATCCTGAAAACACTACTTTCCCCATTCTGTATCAGTGTAATCTGTAACAAAGCCATGAGATAAATCAGCTGTTCCTTATGAAACAGACTCCTGTAAGGCCGATACCAGTAGAAAAGAGACAACATAAACAGGATACATAGTGAGATGTGGGACCATTAGGTGTTACCTCAGTTTGACATCGCACAGAAGACAACAATGATCGCGCCTCTCTAAAGTGGTGCAGCTGGTTTCACACTATTCCGCTGGTGCATAGGAGCCCTAAAGAGGGTGGATCTTGTCATTTGAGGATCCCCCCTACCTGCCCACTAGAACATGTGGATAGTGTAGAGCTGCTAGCCCCTGCATTTTCCTCTCTCCTGGCTATTGCTGAAAGTGGTTGAGTTCAGGAAAAGAAAGGAATCTGCCAGACAAAGTCCAGTGTTCCTGTCAGCCAAGTAAGATAAAACTGTGTGCTAACCTGAGGCGGAATAACTGTGGTGATGTTTTTGGGAACATGAAAACAACAAGGAGCACAGAAACTGACACCAGCCTCCAAACATCACTTTGCACGTAAATATTTTTATTATTACCAATATTTTAGCTTTATACTGAGGTAGCACCTAAAGGTCTCAACAAGATTCTGTTTCTTTCTGCTAGCCCCAGCGCCCACGTGTCCAGAGAATGCTTCAAGCATGAGAAAAGAAACCCAAACTAATGGAAAACAATAAGCCCCAAACCTGAAACTGCAATAAACAGTTTTTAAATTATCATCTAACTTCTTTTCCCTGGTTCAGAACACACAGTAACTGTAGGAAGGAATCAAATCAGCCAGAGAAGCAACAAAATACATGAATAACAAAGTATTCTACCCTCATGAGTACTTTCTTCTTTTTCTTAGCTGCGCTTATTCCCAGAGTGTTGTTTCTCTGTACACTAGGTTTGTCGGTGCTTTTGGTGAGAGTTCCTGTGCTTGTGTTTCTTGCACTCCACCGTCTGCCTCCAAACAGTTCAACAGCCTGAGCCAAGGTTGGGCCTTCAAACCTTCCATCCTCCTACAAAAATCCTCAGCGTTAACAAAACAAGGAGAATAAAAACAGACACATTTTCTTAAGCAATAATATAGACATCTCTAAGGAACCAATGAAAGACAAAACATCAAGAGGAGAAAATTTTTAATTACTGCATGAATACCAAAGGGCTATTTTGTTTGCTATTTTGGTTTCTTTTTTGGCCCTAACTCTCCTCACTCAGTATTTCAGCACCCTTTTCAAGTACGGTCATTGCTTTTTCTTTAATAAAATACTTATTCCAAAACTCCAAACATATGAAGAGCTTAATAATAAAAAAAAGATTTAACTTCAGTGTATTGAAAACATGCAAGGTTTGACAGAACATTAAGGGGAGAATCAGATCTTATTGACACAAGCTGTGTTACAAAGCTGGAGATTTGGTGCTCATCTTTAATCTTAGCTTACTTATAATAGAAACTAATTGCATTACATTAAGTTGTTGACATCTTTGAACTTTTCTTATACAAAATCACAGCATCTTTTACCTGGTAAAGGCTGACATACTGTTTCCGTAGCCACTGTAGTCTTTGATCAGGGAATTTCCTCATTTTTCTTACAGCTTTAGTCAATTCCAGCAATCCATCATATAGCATTCTGGCAGTATATTTTGGAGCAACAAAGTGCAGCAACTTATTATCAGTAGTCTGAAGTCCATAAAGTAGTGTTATACCATTTTCTTCAAGGGACATATTACAAAGTTTATTTTGAACACACACAGTGTGCATATCAATGCCAGAGTGTCCCATATATACAGCCTTGGCTGAAAACAAGTCCAAAAAACCTTCCACCAGTCCAGTATTACCAAGAAACTGGTATTTACCAAGATCTGCAGTATTACCCAGCACACTCAGTTTTGCCTTAGCATTTGCAGGGCAAACCGTTGTGGGTTTTGTCCAAGTCAAAGTACTGTTGTCAGGCTGAAGCTGAAGAAAGCAACGCGCTGAGAGATGTGTCTCCTGGTCGTAATGAATGACGGTCGCCCCTTGTTGCATGAACTGATGGACATCAGCCCTGATAGATAACACGTACCAGGGAATGAGTTCTATCCCATGGCAGAAAGCCTTTTGCTGCTCTTCTGTTGAATTTGTGTCCCACTCCTTCAACTGCTCAAATATATCACTTTCAGAATCGGAAAGATCTCCAATTATAAATCTGTAAGTGAACAAAGATGAGAGACTTCTATTTAGTGATACATGTGCTGATCTATGCTATGATTGAATATTTTTTCTGCTGTAGTTTAAATAAAAAGAATACTATTGTCACTACATTTGGACTTACAGTAGGTGTTACAGTATCACAATTTATGCTATTGCGATTTTGAATTAATTAATAGATGCTGCTATAATTAATTATAACTCCCATAACAATGTAATCACATTTTCTTAGAACTTTCCAAACATTACGTTAACAATAAAAAACTTCAGTTTGGATCTTAAAGCCAAGTGATTCCAGTTTCTAAATCCACAGCATAAGATTGCTTCAGTTGAAATATCAAGTACTGTATGCGGAAACTGTGAGCAGGATCCAGTAGATTGAAGACAGGACTTCTAATCTCTGTTCTATTATTGATTTAATGTGCAGACCTTTCACATTATATAATTCTCTCATTAGAACTTATAAAATAGTGGTTAAAATACATGCCTTCCTCGTAAGAATTTTAATGGATACTTTCCATTAGAAAATTTAATTTTACTTAAGAAAAATATTAACATGAAACCTGTATGCAGCAACCAAAATTTCTGAAATATTTTACCATAATCGGAAACAGTAGATACAGAGCAACAATACTGAACTAATAAATGGGGTAGTTTAAATAAAATTGCTTCCCTACAGAAGCTTCTAACATGTATGAACGAACAAATGATCAATATTTTGATACTGCTTTAATGAACATAAAAAAGCGCGAACTGTTCCATGTCCAGCAGAACTAATGAAGCACGTTTTTCTAAGGATATCCAGCCAATAAAATGCAAAACACCTTCCCGTGAATATTCTTCAAGGCATCTTGTCCTAATACCCTCAGTGCTTCCCCTTCATATCACCACAGTACTCTCAGCTCCTGCCCCTGTCCTACCAGCTGAGCAAAAGACCATTTATGTTGTGACTTGGCACCCAAGTCCCATATGCTATCTCCCTAAGCTAAACAGCACAAGGAACCATTAGCTCTTCCTCAAACTCTTCTCTCCCCAGGGCACTAATTAATTTGAATTCTTCCCTTATTCCATACATCAATTCTAATGATTCCTTTATGCATTTATGCATCAGTGAGACCTCTACCTCTCCGCCAAATTTAGCTAAAAGTGGCCAACAGGCTAAGGATTTATTTCTTGTGGTGAGGGGACTGACAAACAAAGGCAGAATAACTGTATCAGCCTTAGCTATAGCTCTGTTTCCTTAAGAAATCTTCCTAAAAATAAAGGTCATGCATTATAACTGAGCTGGAATAAACTGTCTTACCAGAGTCTTACCAGACACATGTACATTAAAATATTTACCTGTATTATACAAGATGAAGGTTTTCAAATTAAACAAACAACTGAAGCAGCTCTTTTTCCCCCACGCCCTCAAAACAATCAAATAAGTCTCTGCAAAAATGCTAGAAAATGTATTCTGAGACTAGATGTGCATGGCTGGAGGAGTCTAGTATAGTGGAGACAGAAATGGCAGAGCTTCGTTTAAGCCTTATTTCACATTTGGTAACACTGGCATGCTGCAGATGAAAATGTACAAGCAGGTAAGCCAAGCACACACACGTCATCATATACAGGAACATAGCCTCTGACATGAGCTGCCAAAAGTGACACAGCAATCAATTACTGAGAAGACACTTACAGAGCTCGGTTTGAATCAGAAGCTTTCTTTACATGGGCTGCACTGAGATGCAAGGAAATGAAAACAAAGGATAAAGAAAACATTAAAACAGATTGCAGTTTTAGAGGGGAAACTTGCACAGGATACAAAAAGGAAAAAACTTGAGGTTTTCCCCTATTATTTTAAAAGGTAGTTACTGTAATTAGGAAAGCTTAAAAGTGAAGATGAGATCAGGCTAACAAAGCAATGCATCAAAGTTTAAAGTATCTTAATAGGTCATTTGATTAACCATTCTATAAAAACTGTATTTCAAACTTGAAATTTTTTGTCTTTTCCTGCCTACCTTTATTTATTTGAGAACTGTCAAGACAGAGTTCTAATGAAACTTAAAGTCTGATATTTATCTGGCATGTACAGAAATTCAGGGTGATTAAACAGGTCACTGATTGCAGAGTGATAGAGTTTATTTGCTAACACAATTGGGAAAGTAATTATACCCACTACCAACAGGTTTTATTAGATGCCTTTCATTTTCTTCAAACTAATCTATCAGCTGTGGTGGGTTCATGTTCCACAATACTAGTCCAAATCAGCAAAAGGCAAACTAATTGAAAATCTTCCTTGCGATTTTAAAGTAATGAGAAACATGTTATACAGTGCATTTTTCTGCCTTTATGACCGCAATACTACAACTACCAGGTAATACATAATTATTGTATCATTTGGATTTTATAATGCTGTATGCAAATATGACTGAGGTCTGACAAGAAAGAGACCTAAGTTTCTCCCTTAGAATGCTTTAGTTGTTCACAGCATTAAAAATAAACCAAACGTTGCAGCCTGCATACAACAGGGCACGCAGAATATGGCCCTTCTGCCTCTGCAGCAATTTGCTCCTGTGCCTCACCCAGCCCTCTGAATGCCCAGGAAAGATACGGCAGATGAACAAGGAATTTCCGAAGTCTATGAGGTACCTAAGCTAAATTAATACTTTCAGAAGTATTTTTCTACAAGTCATTATACTGTTAAAATCAGTACTTGCTGCACCAGAACTACAGATACTAACAACTGAGTAGTTAGGTTTCCTGATTCAGGCTACTGACTTTAATTACCTATCAGCAGTTTGGTTCATTTAAATTTTAAACTTTCATTTCAATGTCATACTAGCTTTTTTTTTTTTTTTTTTCACTTAATTCCTACTTTAATTAGAGTGGAACTTACTAGATTATATTTAGATATAAAGCATAAATAACTAATTTATCAAGAACTGATTTCATAAACACATAACAAAGAGAACTTAATTTTCTCCATATTGTTCTTTTATATTTAAATTCTACTTTGCTCATCCAAGCAAAATGTTGATTGTGACTGTGAGTTGCAAGCTGAGTTTAAAGCATATTAATTAACAGAAATAATTCCTGAAAGAAAGCATTTGAACTAAAGTAAGTCAAGAGACAACATAAATGGACAGAGAAGTGGGACTGTCTTTCTCGGCTTAATCTACTGCTCCACTTTCCAGAAGCAACTAAAGCCAGATGCGAATAATTCTATTAGAAACCATTTTTTCAGGAAATAATGATTATTTATTTGAAATGAAATTTAGAAATGCACGTTAATGAAATAAATGCATTTAAAACAGGAAGATGGTAGTTCCTTCTCAGATCATTAGATTTTACGTGTAAGTAGCTGAAATATGGTGGATACTTCTGAACATATGGATATTTCTGATACACATTATCAATAAAATACCTCAAGCAGTGACCTAAGCATGCTCTTTTATGCAAACCCTCACGTAATTTTACAGCACTTCACCTCTGAACAGTACAGTTCTGTTACTTAATTTGAAGTCACTCTAACACTCTTGCTTAGTTTAAAGCTGAGCCACCTATGTCTATATGGGCTGCAACTTCACTGCAAAGCAACATTCTAGAAGATCAAGTGATGTCTTAAACTTTGCATTTACCATATTTCTTGCTGATGAATAGTACAGAATATACCAGGTCTTCAAAGTGAAAATCTGAGGTTACTGAACACTGGGCTTTTACATGGGACACAATTAAGTAAACTTCTATGTAAAAGAACAGGACTACAGCAACCTGAAAATTCAAAATGTGTACTGACTTACAAATGTTTTCTGGACATAATTTAAAAGCCTCAGATGAACACGTCCTTAAAAGAAAAGGTCTTTTGAAGGATAATAAATAACCTTTATTTTGAAGGGGGCAGAATGCTGCCTGAGCATGCAGAATATAATGTTCTGAACTCTGATAACAGATATGTCCTGGTGCTATTCCTGTCACCACAGATCAAAATTGTAATCGTAACTGTGGATTTTTAAAGCTCTGTGTGTAAGACGAAAAGGATTTACCCTTATCGTGAGAGGAAGTAATTACATCATGAGGGAAAATATAACTATACTGAGAGTTTCCAAGCATTTGAGAACTTAGCATAACTCCAGGGGGGTAAAATTCTGAATTGGAAGAGGATAAATAGAAGGGAAGATGTTAAAGTCACCCTTAATACTGAAAGCGAGCCTTGGTAAAAGAAGATTAAAAACATGAAATATACAAGTGACAATAGAAAATAAAATGATACCTACTGGTACCGGTTTTTGTCCTTAAAAGAATTTTTTCTTGAATTGCTCCCTTCACTAAAATTATCTTCACCCTCTTCAGATTCCAAACTGCGATTGCAGCTCCGAATAGTTTGAAAGATATTGTTTGCTGTTGATTCTTTTTCTGGATTATTTAAACCATCTTGGCCTACTCGTTGCAAGAAATTATCTTGTCCGCTGTAATCTGAAACAAACTAGAGATATCTGAAAGCTTAGTATATTAATAAATAGAATATTGTGTCATCTACTTCTCACTGGAGAAATTTTTATGAGAATTAAGAATATTTAGCATGTATTTCCTATTAGCTTCTAATGGGATTTTGTACCTACTTTCAATCCCAAACAGACCAAATCACTGCATAAATCAAGTAACATAAGTTACAATAACTCCTGCAAACTTTTTAAAAGCCTCAGTCTTAATCTTTTCATGTAACAGGAGCATTGTTCTTTTAAAACCAAAATGATAAAACTCAAAGGAATTGCTTCTTGTCCTAGATGAAAAGCTTATTCCACTGAGCTTCCAAATTCCATTTTTAAGGAACTGAAAACCTTCCAGTTCCCAATGAGTTAAGTGGAAGGTCAGAGCATTTAACAGAAAATAGTTACATCTTTAAGGATTTACATACTTACTTTACCCAAAGTATAATCATGATCCTTTGGTATTAACTAATTTCTCAGTACTCTGACACTGAACTAGGTATAAACAACCATATATAAATTGCTACAGTAACTATGGGAAATAAATTGAGGTCCATGTAACTGAACAGTCTAGCAACACCCTAGTTTAGAAAACTTTAATTAGATCACTCTCGTTTGGAAAACTTTAATTAGATGATGCCTTTGTATAAAATAATAAACAATATAAAAATAAAATAATATAATATAAAGCAAAGCACTGGATGGCTATGAACATAACCTCTTAGAATATCAATCTCATTTACCTCTAATGTTTCATCCTGGGAGTTATATCGTGGACAGAGTCTGATGAGGCTCGATGCTCCATCCAAAACTTCACAAAGCTCTTTTAAAAATACACCACAGAAAGGAACAACTTTACAGCCTGGAATATTGAGTGCCCGGCTGACCACCTTCCTGTATTCAGATGATGACTCATGTTGTGCCATAGCATCTTTCAGACTTCGCATGGTTTCAATATCAGACTGGTCCATAAATTGCCACATTTTTAAAACTTTTCTTGACCTATTACAAAAAGAGATCACAACATTTATTAAAAAAATTAAAAACAATTTACATTCAAGTTCAACACTTGCAGCATATATGTAATAGAGGAAATTATCATCATTACTCAGAAGTGTATTAATGGAATGAAGGTCATTATTTTTATGAAAATTCTGGTTCGTGGGCCATTTTCCCCCCTTTGAATTATTAAAGAACAAAACTAAAAAGGAGAAACAAGCAGTCTGAGCTACTGGTGTAACATCTGACATTTTAATAAAAGCCCAGCTGTGTAAGACATACAAGCAGGCCTTCTAACATTTTCATTCTGTCATTGCCTTAAATTTATAAGGGCCTGGGAAGAAATAAGAAAAGATGAAGGAAATGGCCCAAAGATAAGCCAGTTGTATTATGAACAATCCATAAACTCAGCAAAAGGGTTTTTTTAATTAAATTTATTTAAAATAATTTACAACGATTTTTTTTCCCATTTCACTCACAAAATAAATTATTTATTTTCATGGAAATAAATAAATCAG